>NW_023994611.1:0-72500 GCF_015586225.1 Lucilia sericata
ACAAAAACACGTCTTACCCCTCAAACTTGTGAGAATATCATCAATTAACGGTAATGGATAGACATCCATTTCTATTACGGGGTTTATTGTTATTTTAAAATTTCCACATATTCTTACATTAGAATCTTTTTTTATGACACAAACAATGGGCGCTGCCCAATTACTTTTGTGGACCGACTGTATAATACCCTCGTCACACATACGACCTAACTCTGCTTCTACAGATTTCTTTAAGCTTAACGGTACTGTGTATGGCTTAAAAAATTTTGGTTGTGAGTTTGGCTTGACAAATATGTCAGCAGAAAAACTTTTAATGGGGCTTGAACATTTAATAAACAACGACGGAAAACTACTTTTCAATTCTTCCATCGTACTAGTCTGGCAGATGTTTTTTACCGATAATATATCACTTGACTTACCAAAAGGTGCATTAAAAAAATCTCGCCAACTAGGAAACAAAACATCTATCCAATTTCGACCCATCAGTGGGGTAAATTGTCGTTTAGATATTACCACCACAAATTTCAATCCATTTTTATCATTAACCGTCACTGATATTTCTCCAAGAACCTCAACTGTACCACCTGTTAAAACTTGTAAAGGGGGAGACTTAATAACTTTTAAGTTTAAATTACTAAAATAAAATTCATAATCTATTTTAGAGATAACGGACACGACGGCTCCGGTATCTATCTCCATTTCCAACCTTCTACCGTTTACCACAAAACTTTTCAACAATGGTGCTTCTGCTCTATTTATCCAATTCAACGATCCTAGCTTAAACTCCAATTCATTCACCTGGTTATTTTTTCCATGGTACTTTCGGGTTGATTGTTCACCTTTTTTTGAGAAACACGCCTTTGCTGAGTGGCCCTTTTTGCCACACGAGAAACAAATCCACTCTTTAGCCGGACATCTGTCATTAGCATGTTTAGATGAACATTTCTGACACTTTTCAAATTTTTTATATTTTTGGCGATGATGACTTATTTTATTAACTTCATACGATGATGGCTGCATAACTTGTTGTTCTTTATTCACCAATTCAAACGACTGTGCTAATTTACAAGCATCTTCCCACTTCAACGATGGTGTTGATAACAATTTTGTCTGCAACTGACTGCTGCTTACCCCACAAACTAAACGATCCCGCAATGCTTCATATAGAAATGTCTCGAACTCACATCGAGCTGACAATAACTTCAGATTTATAATATATTCGCTGACCGGTTCATCAGGCTTTTGGGAACAATTGTAAAATTTGAAACGTTCGGCAATTATATTTTTCTCCGGACTAAAATGTGGCAAAATTATCTTAACAAGATCCTTAAAGGTTTTGCTCGTTGGTTTTTCTGGCAATAAAACTGATTTAATTCTTTTATAAGTTTCAGGGCCAACCAAAGTCAAAAATAAAGCCACTTTATTTTTTTCGTCTACATAATTTATAAGGAACAATTGCTCGACACGCTCTAAATATTCACCAAAATCTTCTCCGAATGAAAATTGTTCAATAGAACCAATGAGGGACATTTTTGTATTCACAATGTGATCTTAAACACTTGCTTGTTTTTTTTTTTTTTAATATAAGTGAGTGGGTTCCACACTACTCGTCGCCAAATATGTTGTGTATTCTTCACAAGTACTTTATTTTACTGAATTCCAATTTACATTATGCTTCTAAAACTACTTGTTACAAAATATTTTAAGAAAAGAATTTAAGTACCGTTATAAAGTAAAACAGGTTTATGTTCTTGTGTTAATACAAGTATGAACCTTAAAGTAACTTTTAACGATACTTATAACAATTATAATACAGGATGTTTCAAATACATATATTTTATATTATTATTTAAACATATGGTTTATTACATTACAATTATTATATCCCGCTTTTTCATTTGAAATTGTCCGAATTTCAAACTGTTTTGTTTCGAAATAAATGAAACATTTCAACAGTCCTTTTCTGAAATTCAAATGAATAATATCCCTGCAGGAAATGGAACTAGTACCAAACTAGTATTTTACTAATACAAAAATCATCAGTACTAGTTCCCAACTGTAAACTTGCCTATACCATCTTTAATTTAACATTGAGTATGTTTGAAAAATTACTAATTCTAGACTTATATTAGTACAATTGGACCCAATTGGGTACTTTAGAACCATTTAATTACTAGTTCTAATGTTCACAAAAGTTCCTCATAATTGGTAATTTTACTCCATTGCAATCCTTATACTTGGTTCCAAGTAAAAAATGCTACAAAATTAATTTGTATATTGTTTTATTTATAAAAATTAAAATTAAATTAAAAATTCTGTAAATACATTTATTTACCTTTTACAAAGCACGTTAAAATTTTGAAGAAATTCTATCCGCACCACCAACGTTAATATCGTGGATTATACATATAATGTCCACAAAATTTCCTTAAATACATTTGCGTATGATCAAATAAATATGAAACTCATTGCAATTTTTAAATTTAACAAACATACTTACATAGGGCTCTGCATGCAAGTGGACCTAAACAGTCATTCACTATTTATCCTCTGATTTGAAAGGAAGTGTTTGTAAATTTCCTTAATTTTATGTAAAAACTTTGAAAAATCAGTTACAAAATTCGAACGCTCAATCAAAGCTTCATAAATTAAATATTGTAAAAAGCCCAGTCGCTAAAAACCATTTGAAAAATTGTTGTCTATAAAAAATAAATTTATATTGTCTGTTGGGTAATTAAAAAAAAATCGAAAAACTGAGATTTTCAACATGACCCTCTCCGATTTCAGTTAAATTCAGTACACTCATTCTTCGTATAAATACGAAATTTAAAGTTCTCCAAAATTTTCAAATACATACTTTACGGTTTAGATTTTATCATATTTTTTAAAATTTTTTTTCAACAAGCTTTAAATTTGACATGGTATATTTTCTAAATTAATGACGTTATTTATTATATATCTTTGGGTCATTTCAAAAATTTTCGAACAGGTTTTGTACCTTACCCTTTCTGATTTTGATGAAACTTGGTACACCCATTCTTTCTATAAATACGAAGTTTAAAGTTCTCCAAAATTTCCATATTCTTCACGGTTTAGATTTTAGTAATGTTCAAATCGTTTTAATCGTTTATTGTTGAGTACACTATAAGCAATCTTATGTGAAGGAATACAGAAAATAGTAGATACCTTTTTGATATATCCTTGATTATAGTTTTAATATAAAGATGATATCATTATCTTTATATTAAAACTATACTATTTTAAGTAATATATTGTCAAACTACAACCCTACAAGAAATGTATGACTGAAACTAACACATACAAAATGATTTCACTAACACTCTTGCAACATTTTTTTTATAAAATTGCAAAAAAAAAGTAGTTAATGGATAATTCCATCAATAATGACAGTCAAATGACCGGTAAAATGACTGATGTACCCAATGTGTGGTAAAGGGTTTCGTTTGTATATGAAAGAGTGAAACAACTACATTTGATTGTTACTGTGTTTCAGAGTTATATTTTTCGACGTTATAAATTAATTATTTCTGTAAAAGCCAAAGATCAAGAAGCGAAAAATTAAAAAATTTACAAAGACTATAAATTATTAAAAATAAAGAGAATTATTATAAACAGAATTTAAAAATAGTGCAAGAAGTGGAGCTGAAGATAAACACTTCGGAGTTTAATCAATCTATGGTAACTTGATTACTTACTTTTAATTTTTATATTTCGATATTTATATGTATTTCTTTACAGACAACTTATTTCCACAAATTAAAAGAAGCATCCGCGGATTTAAGATCCTGCGAGGTATGTAAAATGATGAAATGATTGTTAATTTATGTATATGCTTATTATATTAATAAAATTAAAAAATATATATCTTAAAATATTAATAAATTGTGTTTTATTATAAATTGGTATAGCCGTCACATTTGACGGATATATTCATCAAATATGATTAGTCAACAATGACCGATAAATACATCATTTTTAATTTGTTAACTGTGATAGATATATCCATCAAGCATGATCAGTCAATCGTGACTAATATTTATGTCATCCTTGGTTAGTAAACAACAAAAGAGTGATGATAGAAGAAACTGATAGAAACTTTGTTCTACGCTGTGATAGAAATAATACATCAGTAGTGCCAGTCAAATGACCGATCAAATGACTGTCACTTGCTTTAGCAAGGGACTAAAACATTTAAAATCGGATAAATACACGATGTCAAATTTAATGCTCGTTGAAAAAATTCTAAAAAATATGAACTTTGAACATCTATAAAACATGAACCGTAACGAATTTAGAAATTTTGGAGAACTTTAAATTCCGTATTTACATTAAGAATATGTTTACCGAATTTCATCGAAATCGGAGAGGGTCATGTTCAAAATCCTACTTTTTTGTTCGGATTTTTTTGAAATTACCCCTTCCTTTATCATTATATTAACAATATAATATAATTTAAAATTTTGTGCTTCTTGAAAAAAATCTTAAAAATATAAACTTTGATCCTCGATAAAATCTAAACTGTTATGAATTTGGAAATTTTGGAATACCTTAAATTTAGTGTTTACACAATGTGTGTGTGTTAGGGTGATCGATTATTCGACATTTTCCAAAAACCGGTTTTCGAATAGTTCTCATTTAAAAAAAACCGGTTGATATTTTTCAAATTCAGAAAAAAACGGTTAACCGGTTTTTCATTATAAATAAAAAAAATATATTTTAATTTGAAAAACTTATGTTTATGTTTAAATTTGATTAACAAAACATGGCCCGAAATGATTTTTAACAGTTTAAAAGATTATAACTTTAGATCTAGTCTGATTTACATTATTTCTTTAATATAAAAAAATTAGGAAAAGAGTGGGACACTTCTGTTAAACATAAGGTACTATGTAATCCTAGCTTATTTTAAAAGCCCTGTTTAGGAAATTTGCATAGGCATTCCAACACTTACATAAAATTTCAGCCGTAAATTAATTATTGTAATTGGAATATAATCTTAAGATTGATAAAATTTTATCAAACAAGTATACAGAAATACTGATAATTGGTTTTATTTAAAATTTATTTATTTATTATTATTTTTTCTGGATATTTTTGTTATTTGAGTTCTCATTTAAGGTGAAGTTAAATAGGTGCAAAATTTACGTCACAAAAGTAAGTATACAGATTATTTCAATATATATTTGGTTTAATGATATTGAAAAAATTTATGAAAATTTTACCTGTTTGAATAAAATTACTTTACAATAAAATATTTTGTACACTTGGAAAAAATCCACTTTTAGATCCGAAATTTTGAAATTTTTGGTATGTGTTACTTTTTTTTTTTTTGAAAAAATAATATCATTTTTTAAATAAAACCAATTGTCAGTATTTCTGCATACATATTTTTGTGATTAACTGTACATTCCTTAAATTGACCTTATCCTCAATAAAAACTGCCCTTTAAAAAGCATCTTAATCGTCCATAACTGAGTTATAACCATTAACAACGCGATGAAATTCATCATAATTAACTTTTATATAAAATTAAAATCCTCCTCAAAATTTATGAGGACCAGTTCATATTTGACCCTATTTCCCATATAAAGCCTCTTTTAAAAAATTATTTTTTTTTTATCAATAAATTGCTTAAATACATTTGAATGAAGGTAAAATTCAACATAAATGTTTTTTTTGTGTATAAAATAAAAAATAACTGGTGTAAACTGTCCTACTAAAGTATGTAAGCATTTTTTGATAAAAAACAAATTTTCTAAATGAGGCTTCATATAGGAGTATAGGTCAAACATGGGACGATCCTCATTAAATTTGGGAAAAGGATATATTTCTAAATAACAGTTAGTTTTGTTGAGTTTCATTGCGATACAAATGGTTACAAGTCAATTTTAGACGTTTAAGACATTTTTTGAAGGGGGGTTTGTATGGGGGCTAGGGTCAAATAAGGGCCGATCATTACGAAAATCTGCAGTGTCATTTATACTTTTATTAAACTTATTTGTGCCAATTTTTAGAGAGATAGTAGTATATTTCACGTAATTATGGCATAAAAAGTCCAAATCGGGAGGTACGGTTGTATGGGGTCTAGGTGAAATAATGGACCGACTTAATCGACTCAAAAAATGATTCTGAATCGATCGGTATACTTTAAGAAGGTGTGTTACAAACATCAGCACAAACGTATAATACCCTCCCCACTATAGTGGTGTAGGGTATAAAAATTGAGAAAAATATGTCACGTACGATATTCAAATACTTACATATCTTCATTAATTAAAAAATTATCTTCAAATTTTTTTTTAATTTAAAATTATGGATTACCACTCACATACAATCGTATGGAATTGCCCACATGTTTATTGTAATAAAATAAAATAGAAGTGAAGTTTTTAATATATTATACAACAAATATTTGTCTTAGAATTTTTGTTGTTTTTATGTAAATTTCTAAAGTAAAAATATTAAATTTTAATATGATCAGTTATGTCCGTCCGAACAGAAAGATGGCTAAAATTTTCCACAAATATTTCCTAGATGTAAGGTTTGTTTGATATTGCAAATCGGAAATATGACAATCACGTTTTCGCATAGCGCCCATACAAGTGACCCCGTGCAATACATTTCAAACCGTCATCAAAATGTTAAATAGGTAGAAAATAAGCTGAAATTTGGCATTAGTTAGTTTTATGTACCCAACAATTATTTTATTTGTGGTTCGTTCAAATAAGAAAATAAAATCATTCACAATTAAAACATTTTAATATCATGATACATTCTCCAAAAAGGATTTATTTTAAAACATCATTCTTAAAGTTCGGACCGTGGCCCAAACCATTAAGATCATATTCCGAAGTCTAATGCACAATAATGTGCATATTACTACAGATACACGATAATACAATTTTAGCACACATCTAATAAATGAGTAAATCTTGGGAAAACATGCTTTGAAGGAGCGTATATAAGTTTCGTTACAGCCCAATATAACACGTTTACTTGTTTTCTATATTTTAAAAATTTTAATGAAACATTTTTTTAATGTTTGATATTAGCTTTATTTAGCATGTAGAGACACCAAATTCTAAAAAAGGACTTGGATTTATTTACAAACTCAAAATAACGCTCTGGCATGGATTTTGTTTTAGCTTAGTTTTGCAAAGATTTGTTAGAATTATTGCACAATAAACAAACATATATTGTTATCGATATTGTAGAGGGACATTAGTATAGGCAATGTCAAATTATGGACCAATTTGAGTAATTTTAAATAAGATTTTGGCTAAATACATATCACTGAATTATGTGAATAATTACTCATAAGCTTTACATGCCTTACTCGACTTTTAAAAACTTTATTTGAATTTAGCACTTTTTTCAATGAATTTTTTCTGAAGGAGTTCTGGCAACACTGGTGGCAGAGATACAAGCCAAGAATCTCGCAATAACCTATCTCAACAGGGATGGAAAATGAGACTTTGTTTCAGTATCAAAAAATATTTTTTGAATCTTAGAGTACTAAAATATTTTTTTTTGCTGAAAGTTGTTAATTTTTTAAATACACCTTCACATATTTAGACATTTTTAAATAATCAACAACAGAAGTAGAAAAGGTATTATATATACCGTAGGGTGATCGATTATTCGACATTTTCCAAAAACCGGTTTTCGAGTAGTTCGAATAGTTGACATTTGAAAAAAACCGGTTGATATTTTTCAAATTCAGAGAAAACGGTTGTTTATTATAAATAAAAACATCTAGTTTAATTTGAAAAAAAATTATGACCCGAACTGATTTTTTAAAATAAACATTATTTCTTTAATGTAAAAAATTGGGAAGAATCATAATCCTAGTTTATTCTAAAGTCCCTGTTTAGTAAATTTTCATAGGCATTCCAACACTGCTATAATATTTCAGCGAAAAATTAATTATTGTAATTGGAATAT
Source organism: Lucilia sericata (assembly GCF_015586225.1). Lineage (NCBI taxonomy): Eukaryota > Metazoa > Arthropoda > Insecta > Diptera > Calliphoridae > Lucilia > Lucilia sericata. The sequence goes on from NW_023994611.1 coordinate 7,966, forward strand.
AATCTTAAGATTGATAAAAGTTTATCCAACAGTTATTCCAATCAATTTTACAAATAAATTTTTCTAATTAATTAGGAAAATCAAAAAAGTTTAACCAAAGGTGTTAGAAAAATATACTCTAGTTTCTTGACTCGAATATTTAAAAATTTATTATTATTATTTATTTCAAAATTTAATTGAAGTAATCTTTGAATACAAAGCAAATAAAAGTATTCGAAACCGGCTTTTAAAAAGTTATAAAACCGGGTTATTCGATATTCGAAAAAATCAACATTTAGAAAAAACCGACACTGGTAAATCAGAAAAAAACGGGTTTAAGACCGATTGAAAAACTGAATCGATCACCCTTATATACATATATTGATATAATGAATCTTTGTCCATCCCTCAATGTTAACCTTTTAGATATAATTTGATGAACTTCAATGTCCATGGTATCATATAGCTACCATAAAAATATTACCCCGATATTGAACTTCGTAAATATGTATATTAAAATCAGTCATGATACAATTTGTTATATTTTAATAAATCCTGTCTTAAAGAAATTCAGGCCACATTTGGCCCTACTCAAGGATGAATTTAGAAATTCCACTTATTTATTTATATTTATTTTATATTTACAAAGCAAGCGTAACAAACAAGTAGATATTTAGGATAAATTGTGTTACTATGTTAGTTAAACTGACAAATTTGATTGATAATAGAATGAAACCATAAAGTGTTATATACCATTGTAAAGCTAATGAAATTACGCGTATGCTGAAGTATGTTAGATAAATATAGCTAACAAAATACCTGGGACAAAATAGAGTTTAAAATATTAAGATAAAATACAAAACAAAGAATTTCGAAAAACAGAAAAAACCATTTCGGTGAAATTTAGGTGAGGTTTATAATATAATAATTTCAATTAATTACAATATATATTTCTTTGTAAAAATATGAAGAACTTAAAATTTTTCCGAAAAATTACGACATTTGTAATCAGTTTGGTGTTGTATACAAAATTGTGTATGTCATTGAAATCGTCTCCCAAGGACCTTTCATATGATACTAAATTTGCATATGGTTTATTTGTCAAAAATGTGAAAAAAATAACATAAAAACCCTAAAAAGGACCTTTTTATCCTTTGATCCAGCTCACCAAATATTGACGTCAGGACAAAAATTTTGAGAAATGGTATCTTAGAATGAACTAAATTTTAATTTTCGTTGGGAACATCAGCAATTTCCATTTTGGGGCCACCCTAATATACATATGTGTTATTAAATTAAAATTCGATGTACATAGGTGTTCATTTGTTAAAAAATCAATAGTCATATCAAATTCTACACATGAGACCATCCATGACATGAAACAATAATTTGCTTTAAAGTCCAAATAATTTTCACCAAAAATTTCTCTTATTATCTATGATTGAATTCTTAATTTCAAAACATATCGTTTTATATTAGATATAAATTGAGTCCTTCGAGCTTCTATCATTTGGAAATAATTAGTTTTAAAGTCAAATATTTTTTCAAAATTAAAATTTTCGAAATGAGCTGCATTGGTTATTTGCAAAACATACTTCTAAAAAGTGGCTTTTAAAACTAGATTTCAAAAAATTCTTAGAATTTCAAATTTGAACTTTTAAAGATACTTTGACCCCCATTTTCTCATTGTCTGATTATGTTTTATCATAACGATAAATTGACATTTTACATACAAAAATTATTTTAACCGGCAGTATATCACCCTGTTAAACGATAACCGGAGGTTGAGATATTGGCCATGAGAGTATCAAATAAGACTCGGGAGTATCACGGTACTTTTGAACATCAAATAGTATCAAAAAAATACCATCGTACCAAATTTGCCATCCCTGTATCTCAACCACAATGTCGCCAACCACAAGACGATATTTTGTTCTCCATACAAAATGTATGAAAATTCATTGTCGATAGCGGTTGTGGTTCCAATTGTAATCAAGCTGTTAATCTGTCCTTGCGGAAATTACAAACAATACTTAAGTTAGTTGCAATGCAAATTTTACATTTCTAGCCACAAAGATCTATTTTTTTAAAGGGGTTCCACAGTCAATAACCGTTTCTGTACACCTATGATCAAACTTGGGACGCTTTTCTAATATTAGGTTTCGCATTTTACCACGCCTTTTAATTTTGTAGATTACTTGTAGGACTTCTATTTAGCAAGTAAACTGCAGCTTGAACAGACTAGAATAAATTATCATATAACTATCATGTACTAGCTTTCTCATCTACACTCCTGTCAAACTTCTCGGCCACGAGATTTTGCTTCGGACAATAGCTAACTGTTGTTTCAAGTCTTACACCTTTTAAACAATTACTCCCTGCCCCTATTACATCTTAACCCATTAGATCCTAACCATCTTAAAATCAATAAATTTAAATTTTTTGTTGCAAAATATATCTGATTATGGGTTAATTTAAAATAAAATTTAAAAACAAAAAATTTTTCAATTTTGGAAATGCGATTTTTGGGCTGTACTTGGATGGGTACAGCGGGACAATATGGGTATAAATACAAATAAATAAAAAACAATTTTAAGCAATTATTATTATTATTTTTGTTTAATATTTTGGTACTTTCCTACATAAAAAATCGAATCAATTAGTATTGAGAATTTTTCCATTAGATTAATTATAAAATGTTTTGAAATTCTCTGTGAATTACCGTATTCAGTGCACTTTTTCGACACTTTATTGATATTTGTGCTAAAATAAATTAATTAAAATTCATCATATGGGATGTATTCTTCACTGACACTACTGTCATACACTTCCCATTCACCAAAAGTGTTGTCTGGTAGATCTTCCAGTAATTAACTGTATTTACCATTTCCTTTCTCATAAATTTCTTTGCAATATTTGGAAAAATAATGGAAAAATCTAAATGTGAACTGATTTCATTATAAAGATAATCAGTAGCACCTACAAGCCTTCTAAAATATTTACCAAAAAGGACATAAACATCCTTAATAGATAATTAAGATATATGAAAAAATAGGCATGAGTAGTCCCATTGTACCCAAGCGAGTACACCAATATTTAAGCTTATAAAAATTAACTTAAAAACTAATTTTTAATTATTTTTTTAACAAAACCCTAATGGGCTGATCTGTTTACTTTATTTTTCTGTAAAATTCTAATCCATTCAACTCAAAATGAATGAGTTTGACATAAAATTGCAATGTGAGTTGCTATAATTGACACACCTTCCTGTGCAGTGCTGATAGCTAGTGGCTCATCCCACCATAAAGGAAAAAGCAAAACTTTCATTATTGTTATTATTGCCGCCACGGATTCGTTCTCTGCCTGGACAACTAACAAGTTTCTTTTGTTCTGTGGACACTCTTGCACTTGTTGCGTCGTGTGGCCACATGGACAATATTTGTTTTCGAATTTTTAGCATCGAATTGTTAGCGCATATTTTTGTATATTTCTATAAGAGCATAATTTTGATTTTAATGACATATTTAAGCCACTGTTTCACAGTTTCTTGTTTAGAATTTGTTTTCTTAGGGAACTAGTATGGCTATTATTCATGTTTTTTATTGGTTATCTGAAAGTAAAATGGAATTTTACACAGCAAAAAATCACATCTAAAAATGCGATTACATATTTTTCGCTTTTATAAACCAAATATTTCCTTACAAATGAAAACACAGTTAAAAGTGAGGAAAGGGATGTCAAAAGATAAGTCACTATACATAACATAATCGAAGTACATAAAATTTTGGTGAAAAACCAATGAAATTTACATAAGCGTGACATTGAAATGAATTTGGTTTATTTTTGACATCCAAATATAGGATTTATACAGATTCTAAAAATAAGATTAGATGTAGTTCAAAGTTGTAGGTTTTTCACCTAAATTTGAAGCACTATTGGTTACTAGTTGTGATGAAAATACTACATCTCTTTCCATACTTTTGTTGGGTTAATAAACTTTAACAAATTAATTGTTTAAAGACTCTATATTTATTTAAAAATTCTTCTTCAAACAATAAGACATTATATTGTTTATTTTATAACCCTTTTTTAGCTTTTCAATGTTAAAAAATCTTTAAAACATATTATAAACATAAACATATTTAAAATATATTATAATAACAAATAAATCAATAAAATTAAAAATAAAACTTTTATTTTTAGAGCATATTTTATACATTTTAAGAGCCTATTATCGTTTTTATCTATATATATAAAATTGAAAGTGTGTTTGTATGTATGTATGTTTGTTTGTGCTTTATAGACTGCTAAACGGCTGGACCGATTTTCCTGAAATTTTCACAGTTTCTTCCTGTATGTCTGGAAGGAACTATAGGCTACTTTTTATGTTGAAATTTCATGTGGGCGACGTGCCACGCCCATATTAAAAAAAATATTAAATTTGTATATCTGAGATAATATAATAGTTAGGTCTTCAAATTTTGTCGGAGCAACTTTAGTATCAATATAATTATTTAAGACAAAAAGTGGGCGGATTAGCATTAGGGGGCGTGGCACCTCCCATATAAATTAAATACAAAAATCTTGGAAACTATTACAGTTAGAATATTAAAAATTTGCACGAGTAACTTTAACATCCATGTAAACATTTTGGGAAATAAATTGGCGGACTACCCATGAGGGGAGCAGCACCTCCCATATTAATAAAATACAAAAATTGGTTTATCTGGGAAACTACTAGAGCTAAATTCTTCAAATTTTGCACTAAGAACTTAAATATTCATCTGAACATTTTGGAGAAAAAAGATCGGACTTTCGTCATGGGGGGCTTGGAGCCCCCATATAAATTAAATAGAAAAATTATTATATCTGAGAAACTATTAGAGCTAGAATCTTCAAATTTTAATTGATGAACTTTGACATTCATGTGAACATTCAGAGAATAACGTGCGGACTTTCAATGGGGGGCTTGGCACCTCACATATGAATTAAATACAAAATTTCGCTTATCTGGGAAACTAATAGAACAAGATTCTTCAAATATTGCAAGAAGAACTTTATTATACATATGAAAATTTTGGAGAAAAAAGGGCGGACTTTCATCTGGGGGCTGTGAGTTCCCATATGAATTAAATAGAAAAATTCGTATATCTGAGAAACTATTAGAGCTAGAATCTTCAAACTCTACATGAAGATCTTTGACATTAATGTGAACATTTAGAGAATAACGGGCGAACTTTCAATGGGGTCTTGGCACCGCCTATATGAATTAAATACAAAATTTCGTATATCTGGGAAAATATTAGATTTTTTTAATTTGTCATCGATTACATTAAAATCTTAATTAACGTTCGGAAAAAATGTATCTCTGGAAAACATTACAGTTAGAATCTTCAAAATTAATAAGAAGATTTTTTATTTGTATTGCTTTTAGTGTAGCATAGTTGTATATAAAATGCGCTTAAACCCTATTTTATAGAGCTTATTTTTGGTGTTTGCAGTTATTAACCATTAAGAAGATAACCAAATTTTTTGCAGTTGAATTTCTTTCATTCCATCTTTTGATACTACTGTAAATGTAATATATACATATATGTATATTATTATATGTACATATACATTTATATATTTAAAGAAGTAATATAAAATTACGTATATTAATACGCAAATGCTAAATATAAAATAATATTATTAACATAACTTTATGTAATTTAACAGTCAATTCTAATTTTTGAGTTGTTGTTAAGAACATTGCTGTTCTACAACAATATGAAATGAACGACAATATTCTGTATCTTATATGAATACACCTTGTAACAATTTTAAAAAAAATGCTTTTACATATAGAAAAGTTTTTATATGTACATGTAAAACTGGAGCCCATTTCAAACAATTTTGGATGCTCAGTTTTTTATAAACAGCAAAGTTTTTGAGTTTTATAGGTATCCCACTAAACTTTTTTGAACAAAGAAACCTCCACTTTGAAAAAATAGGGGAAAATGACGGTACATGTGTCAAATATTGAAAAATCCTATTGTATTTTCTTATTCTTATTATTTTTTCGTAGAATTGCCACTCGCATCCTATTAAGCGATTATAAAGCCCATAAAGGAAATTGTATAAGCTTTTTTTGAGCAAAAAAGGATACGTTTAAAAAAAATATTTTTTTATTAATTAAGAAAAATTTAAGAAATAGCTATCTAAAGCCCTTTAGACAATTTTTGCTAGGACCAATAGGTAAGAAGTTACACTCATTTGAAAAAAACCCTGTATGCCCAAAATGTCCAACTTTGACCCCCTCTAACTCCGACAGTTCTTGACCGATAGTGCTGAAAATTTGTGCCTGGCCTACTATCCAATAGTACTAACCTTGCAAATTTCATCCAAATCGATTTTTTAAGTTGGGTCACTTGACACTACATTGCCCTGATATAAAATTTTTCATATAAATTTGTAATTTCTTCTTTCTTTTGTCTTTTAAACTTTAAGATCCTTTTACAGAGGCATAAGAGCTGATTATGAAAAACTGAGTACACAGAGTTAATACAAATGGTCCACAGTTTCCATATGTAGATTTCTTTATGTGTGAAAATTACTGTTGGTGTCAACGTCCAAATTAAAACCCAAGTTTTCACGTACATTTAGTAAGTAAAAGTTAAGTATTTGTATATTCAGATGAGAAACATATTAACATTTACTTTACATATCAAGTGTAATTTTTCAAATCCGGTGATCTGTTTGAAAGTTATTTAAGAATTAGTAAAATATCAATACAACAAGTGAAAGTGTTATATTCGGCTGTGCCGAATCTTATGTAACCACCATCAAATTGTATGCCGTAAAAGGAATTCTCCCCTATAAACATCAGGGTGATATTACTCATCAAATTAACTGAATAGGACCTTATATGTGAGATAGGGTTTATTATTGACCGTATTTCATAAAATTTTTTAGACCGATTTTGGTTCATATAAAACATCTCACGCTCTCTATTGGTTGTTTGCCTTTTGAAGCGATTGCGTGGTCCACTATCTTATTGTTCACCAGATCTTCTACCTTACTTTGCTGGTCTATTGAAATTTTGCCTGTCGGATTACCGGCATCGTAAACTGCATAGCAAGGATCGTCCCGGTGTCTTCTTTTGGCAACTTTGGCGTAAGATGGCGGCTCTTTTCCTTTTCCACCGTCTAGCTTCTCCTTCCTCGTTTTTCGAGGCTTATTTTGGGATACCCTTCGAGGTTGGTTTCGCCAACCGAAATATCTGGCTTGGCGTTGTCAACCTTACTCGCAGGATGCTGACTCGAGGTTCCTTTGAGTGAAGTGTGGCTGTGCTTCGACTCCGTATTAGAAGACGGGGAGCTCTTTTTCTTCTTAGGTTTATTCTCAGTTGTCAACTCTTCGGGAGACCTGATCCTCATTGCCTCAGATCTTGTGAGAGAGTCCGATTTTTTCTTAGGAGTGTCGTGGGATTGACTAACTATAATATCCTGAAGCATCTTTTTCAATTTCATCCTCTGTGCTCCAGATAGTCTTTTCTTAGTAATAGATAGTTTAGCAATGCTATGCTATCACTTACCTCTTTCACCATTTGCTCTACTTCATCCTTCTTGGGATTTGCTATAATGGTGTTGTTATTATCATCTGAGGATTCAGAGTCGGAACCCTCACCTATATTTAAAGGCTGAGGTAGCTTAGAGCTCTCTCCGAGTACATCCTTCTCCTTCACGCCTATGTTTTTGCCAATGGCAAGCTGTACACTTGACGTATTGTCCGCCACGGAGGCCAAGGTACCCACCTCCGTAGTATTATTTTGCTCACGATTACAAGATGACGACGACACGTGACTCGCGAGTGGATCAACACTTGCCGCCGGTACTGGGTAATTTAGGCCCTGCACCGTAACTTTTTATTTTTATTTTCCATGTTGTTTTTTTCCAGTTTTTTGGTCCGCGGGGAATATAATATTCCTAGGTGGTGGACAATCTGCCCTCCCTCAGCTTGAGTGAAACTAAAAACTGGGGGAAGACAGATGGCCCATCACCACCCCCTATCCGCCACCCGGGGACGCGCTCGGTAGGAAAAACGGGAAAACTCCCCCGAGGAAAAACTCAAATTTCATAGCTGTTCACGTATTTTTAAACCTTTATATAAAAATAGATTCCTCATCCCAATTTGTTAAGGATCGGCCCATATTTGACCCTAACTCCCATATAAAGCCTCTTTTAGAAATTTTGTTTTTCATCAATAAATTGCTTAAAAATTCTTTATGAAAAATAATTTTTAAAATATACTCATGGTGTAGTCGACCATGCCGGCAATACTTTCCTACTTGTTTTTTTAATTTTTTCAAAATGGACCCTTTTTATTTTTATACCCACCATCAAAAAAGATGGGGGTATATTGATTTTGTCATTCCGTTTGTAACACATCGAAATATTGGCCATAGGCCCACAAAAGTATATATATTCTGGGTCCTCAATAAATTCTAAGACGATCTAGCCATGTCTGTCCGTCTGTCTGTCTGTTGAAAGCACGATAGAGTCCGAATGGAAAGAGCTAGAGGGTTGAAATTTCACATAAATATTTCTTATAGGTAAGGTTTGTTTGGTATTGAATGGGCAATATCGGTCCACGTTTTCGGATAGCCCCCATACAAGTGGCCCCTCGAAAAGCAGCTTTAACAGCCAGCAATATGAATATGGCGATGAAATTCGACATAAGTAAGTTTATTATAATCCAAAATCACTATGCAAAATTTTATGAGGATCGGTCCATAATTGACCCTACCCCACATATAAGGTCCCTTCAGAAAATGACTTTAACGCTTATTACTGGCTTGATAATACTAGTATATAGATCAAATTCGACATAAGTAAGTTTCATACGAGTCAAAATCTATCTAAAAAATTTTATTAGGATCGGTCCATGATTGACCCTACCCCCCATATAAGGTCCCCTTCAGAAAATGACTGCAACGCTCATTAATGGTTTAAAAATACGAGTGTAGCGATGAAATTCGACACAAATAAGTTTAATACGAACCAAATTCTGTCTACCAAATTTATGAGGATCGACCCATAATTGACCCTACCCCCCTATATAAGGTCCCCTTCAGAAAATTACTTTAACGCTTATAACTGGCCTAAAAATACGAGTATATAGATGAAATTCGACATAGCCGAATCATATATACACTCTTACTTGTTTTTTTTTTTTTGCTTAAAAGAAAAAAATGCAACAAAAACGTCCATTTTTAAAATTTTGTATAGTTTATGCATTTACAGATACATTTTAAAATATTGTACAATTCTTAGCTATTTCAATGTCACTACCCTCTAAATCAACGGTTCCCAAATGGGGGTCCGCGGACCCCTAGTGGTCCGTAGTAAAATCCTAGGGGGTCCGCGAAGACGAACGAAAAAAAAACACCAATAAAATATATTCTGCTTTTATATGTATGTACAAATATCTCCAATTTTTGTGCAATAATCCCAAATTTTTTGGTGACTTTTTGAATTTAATTTTTTCGGTTGTTTATCAGGAAGAAGCTAGGCCCTACAAATTTATTGTATAACTTTTATAAAAGAAAGTATTGCGTGATTTGTAATTTTTATTTCCTGTATATGTACTGAAATAATGGTTTTTATTTCAGACAAATAATACTCTGCCTTACAATTAAATTAGGGATACTGGTACCGGAGTATGAAGTTCAATTCAAAGACAAGCTTATTACAGATTTAAGTTTATCAAATTGTAAGCAAAAGTGTTCTTGTTTGAAAGGACTAAAATTATATATTTCCAAAACAGAGGTGACTCTTTATGTATCTCTTTATAAATATTCCAATCCGACGTGATACACAGATTTTAACTTGATTTTGTTGACCAATACATATTATTAAATTAACATCAGAAAATCCATAGCGTTTCGCGTAAATATGTAGCCAAAAACCATGAAGTAAAATAATTCGTTGGTATTTTAAAATTCAAATTTAAGTTCCAAATTCACAGTACTTTAACAAAGAGTTCAAATCATATATTATGCGGATAACGCATTCCGCAACAACATAGAAGAAGTCCAACTTTCTTATATTATTTTCCCGAAAACTTAGCTCACTTACTCAGTTCACCCTTTGCAATCGCAACAAATTTTTGAAACGTGACTCCTTAAGCACATGTGACAATATTTGATAAAGAAACCTTTTCGCTACCTTGAAGAAAAATGAACATGAAAGATCTCACGATCATAAAATTATACATCATGTTAACATATCAACAAAGAAGTCATTCTATCTTCAAAACATGCAATTGAAAACCTATCTGAAATATTATATATTCTCAAAGTACGGGAATATTTTATAGATATGACATCTCTACATTTATTAGACCTAGGAATTAATGAACTAGGTCAATTTTCGGATGGACAATTATTTAGAACAATAAGATATAAAAATATGTATGGGGGTCCGCGAAATTAAATAAGTTCTTCAAGGGGTCCGCGAAGTAAAAATCGGTGGGAACCGCTGCTCTAAATCATGTCTCATATCTAGGGTGATCGATTATTCGACACTTTCCAAAAACCGGTTTTCAAATAGTTCGAATAGTTGACATTTCAAAAAAACCGGTTTGTATTTTTCAAATTCAGAAAAAAACGGTTAACCGGTTTTTTATTATAAATAACAAAATCCATTTTATTTTGAAAAAAATTAACGTTTATGTTTTAATTTGATGGCCTGAAGTGATTTTTAACAGTTTATAAATTTAGATATAGTCGTCTAATTTACATTATTTCTTTAACGTAAAAAAATTGGAAAAAAGTGGGACACTTCTGTTAAATAGAAGCAACTATGTAATCATTGCTAAAATCCCTGTTTAGACAATTTTCATAGGCATTCCAACACATCAATAATAGTTTAGCCGCCAAGTAATTATTGTAATTGAAATATAATCTTAGGATTGATAAAATTGTATCAAATAGTTATTCCAATAAATTTTAAAAATAAAATTTACTAATTAATTAGAAAAATCAAAAAAGATTCACCAAAGTGCGTTAGAAAAATATACTCTAGTTCCTGGACTCCAATATTTTAAAAATTTAGGCTGTATTATTATTCACTTTAAAATTAATTTAAGTAATCTTTGAATACAAAGCAAATAAAAGTATTCGAAACCGGTTTTTTAAAAGTAAAAAAACCGGGTTATTCGATATTCGAAATTTAGAAAAAAACGACACTGGTAAAGCAAAAAAACGGTTTTAAAACCAGTTGAAAACTCGAGTCGATCACCCTACTCATATTCCATCAAATTTTCGCTCCAACTGAAAATCAATACATTTTCTGCGGCTCTATATGCAGACGTTTATAATTTTCCCGGTTATTTTGTACATTTCTACAACATATTAAACAGAAGATAGTGGCCTACATATAATTTGAGAATATTTTGCAAAAACATAGGGTATTATTTAAAATTGTTGCGATTTGAATATTATTAGGACAGTATTACCTATCATAAGAAACAATTTTTTTGTAAATCGGACAAATATTTTAAAAAATATTACAAAATATGTTTTTAAATACATGCTGTACAGATAATTGTTTGAGTCAATGTCGGTCCATAATTGGTTATAGCTCCAATATAAGGTTCACTTCCGAAAATTACTTATAAGCACAATTTCATTGACAATCAAAGTTATCGGAATAAATTTCGACATAAATATGTGTTCTTTGTATATATAAATCATTACACGGAATTTTTTCAGTATCGGTCCATAATTAGCTCCCATATAAGGGTTCACTTCTGAAAATCACTTATTACCACATAATTAATTATTAAATTATTATTGCCGTATTAAACTCGATATTACTATGTTTTGTGTATAGATATATAATTCTGCTTACATTTTTTCGAATTGGCCCATTATCATAGTTCTCATATAAGTTAGTTCTACGAAATTTTTAAGTATTGGCATAATAGGCACATAATAGGTAAAAGGTCCGTATCTGAAAACCACTTAATACAAATGTTTCTGGACCTAATCAAAATTAGTTACATACAAGCATAAAGAAATGACTAAATGATAAATAGTATCTTAATTTCGGAAAAAAAAACATATGGCGAGTTTTACAGTAACTATAAATCCGGCCCTAAAACATTAAAAATTTATAAAATATAAATCCTTTATAAATCCTATTTGGATTAAGGTTGGGGGACTCTTAAAAAAATTTGCAAGTTGTAATTTAATTTTATTTTGTTTTTTTTTTTTTTTGCCTATTGGCCATTATCGGTTACAAATTTCTACTTAAAAAAAAGAATTTATACATAAAAAATATAATCATATAACAAATAATTAAAAATAAAAAATAACTTATTAATAATAAAATAAATTATAAAATAATTTTGAAAATAATATTAAAAGTTGTACCGCCAAAATTTAAATCCTAACTCAAAACGCCAAAAGAAGTTCAACAAAACCAGCAAAGAAAAACAATCTACACCAAAGTCAGGATACTGTATCCCTGCCATAAAAATAATCGACCAATTTAAGAGATAGAAATGTGATTCCCAATCTCTAAAAAGTTTAAAGAAAAATAACATGAGAGCCCGTTAGTCAAACGCACCCCTAGCTATACAAGATAATAGGAATGTCTACCCAACATAGAAAACAAAGTCACAAAAAAGCAAATATCTAAAACCAAGCTCCACATTCAAATATTGTAAGCAGAAGTAAGTACAACAACCATTGTAAAATACGACAAGAAATCAAGAAAAATAAACCTACTCCATTTACCAATTCAATGACAACACACTATCAGCAAATAAAACTCCAAAGTAAAATATTTTAAAGCCTCAACAAAATGTCTAAGACTAACAATTCAATCAGTCACTTATATGTCAAATAAAACACCATGACAACTCACCAACTCTTCTAAGAATATACGACCATAATATAACCAAATAACCTCTAAAACCCACGATGCAAGAGAAAATGAGTGACATATAAAAAACACAAAATATTGAAAACAAAGAATGATTTAAAAATTAAATACCAATGATTACATTAAACTAAGTATAATAATAAACAAACTATATCATTATTATAGCAATAGCAAAACAAAATGAACAACAACAACGCACAGTGGTATAGGAAAAAAAAAAAAGAGGGAAATAATTCGGTAACTTCTAAACGGTTAATCCGATTTTAATAAAATTTGGTATGCACAAAGAGGAGGTGTTGTCGAGTTTAGGTTTTGAATATGGACCTTATAGGCCAACCAGGGGCCCGGCGGGGGGTCCTCACATTAGGACACCTCGGCTATGTTAAATTTTTAAAACGATCCTATTTCTTCATTTGAGTTCCGATTTAAAAAAAAATCGTATATAGAATCTCCTCATCGAGCACTATAAAAAATGTTACAAATTAATTAGGGAAAACTCAACAACTTTTAGAGAATTTACCTAGTACTATTATTTTCAATATATTTTTTTTAATATATGTAACAAATTTAAGAGTTAACCTTATGGATGAAAATAATAGTACTAGGTAAATTCTCTAAAAGATGTTGAGTTTTCCCTAATTAATTTGTCACTTAAAAAACATTAGGTAGGCATGTTATATATATCAATGGAAAGGTAATTTTGTCTATTTTTCAAAACTGTATATAATTTTTGAAAATTAAAAAATTCGCGGAAGACTTTTTTTAAAAAAAAATTAAAAAATATTTTTTATTCAGTTTTTGCGAAGATACAAATTTTTCAAATTGCAATAAAAATTTTATTTATGAATATTTTTTGATGAAATTTTACAAAATTAAATAAAAATTTCGAATTTTCTTATTAGAAATCCCGGAATTCCCAAAAAAGTTTTAAAAAATCCCAAACATGGGATTTTTTGGTTTTTTGCCTATTATATCCATACCACGGGCGGGGTTATCGAAACCCGTTACAAAATGATTAAGAACATATTGGGTCATATAAAACAGGTCACTATAATTTGATATCGACTATGCGATTTGAGAATTTTTGCTCAAAATTGAATTTTCCATAAAAAATAGGGTTTTTTTTGGATGGACCTGGTCCCCTCGGTATCAAAAATTTTTAGGTTTTGTTTCATTTATCGTATTTTATGTAAAGTCAGCTTTCCAAAAAGTATAAATTCTATATACATCTTCTTAGAAACTTTTTAGATAACTTAAAAAGAAAAATATACTTTTTTCCCAAAAAAATGGCAAAAAATCGCCTTTTTTTAATTTTTTAAATTAAAATGCCTATAACTTTGGACTCAGTCATGATTTTTACATAATTATTTCACTGCTTGATATATAAACTTGTTGTTAAGCGAATAAAAAAAAATGGCGAAAATCTGGAATATTTGGACCCGCTATTATCAAAAAACTAAAGTAAGGACGGTAAAAATTTTAAAATTTTAATTTTCAAATGCGAATATCTCCTAAACTATAAGAGATAATTTACTGTTTTTTATAGTGCTCGATGATGAGATTCTATATACGAAATTTTTTTTTAAATCGGAACTCAAATGAAGAAATAGGATCGTTTTAAAAATTTAACATAGCCGAGGTGTCCTAATTTGAGGACCCCCCGCCGGGCCCCTGGTTGGCCTATAAGGTCCAAATTCAAAACCTAAACCACAGCACCTCCTCTTTGTGCATACCAAATTTTATTAAAATCGGATTAACCGTTTAGAAGTTACCGAATTATTTCCCTTTTTTTTTCCTATACCACTGTGCAACGCTAAACGAAATAACCACACAAAAACAAAATACACAAGGCAGTAAAACCAATAGCATCCAAACATACGAAACGAAATACATAAAAAAACAAAAACAAAATACACAACGTAATGAAACCAACAAACATCTAAAAATACATAACTGAATGCACCAAGAAACAAAAACAATATACACAAGGCAATGAAACACACAGCCATCCAAACATATGAAACGAAATACTCAATGAATAAGCAGTGTTGTTGTTGCTTATATGTATATTAGAGTGCTCCAAAAAACGAAGTTGCGAATTTTGACCGTCCCCCATCTAGAATTGTTCTTTGGGTTGTAAAACTATATCATACAAAAATTAGTCTGATAGGATAACGTTAACAGGTGCCGCAACGGCTCTGAAGTTTTCAAGTGCATTTACAAGGGGAAAATATAGATTTTTTTCAGTTTTTGCTCAAATTTGGCCATTTAGTAATAAATTTTGAACTTTATTGTAAAGGAATCGTAATGTGCACAGAGTAAGCATTTCGGAAAGATTTAAAAAATTGCTTGAAAACTTTAAAAGTTATTGCAAATTCCCCAAGCGATTAACATGTCTCACAGCACATAAATTCGAAATGTGACAAAAAAAAATAAAATCATTTTTTTACTTAAAATATTTCTATAATTACTCGAATATTAGTTTTTGCCCTTATAAGATAACACTAACTCGTTCTCAGTATGGTCAAAAAAGTTTGATTTTTCAACGGCCGTTTCAAATCTCCAATTTCAGTTTTTTTGAAACTTTGTTAAACAAATTTCAAAATTTTTACGAGATCTCATGGGGATTTATGGTCAATAGATAAGGCTATTAAACGGTAAAAATATTAGATCAATATTTCTTACAGTTTAGCTGTACCTGCGATTTGAACTCGGCGGATTTCGGGAAAATAGCATTTTTTTGTAATATTTTAGAGAATACGTATTAATTCTTTACTGTTGCACATTTTACATAAGGTATTATCTAAGTATTATAGTCCAGATAATATAAAATATATATCCGAAGTTTTATTAAAATCAGACTTTCTTAACCCATAAACTGTGGAGTTCAAAGGTCAAATTTTGCAATATTTGAGAATTTTTAGTGTACCATATCGAAATAATATTTATCTGTCGGCCACATTTACCCAAAATGACTGGAATTTATCGTATATAGTCCGATATCTAAAATAGAGTGAAAAAAGGTAGATTAACCTTTTAAGGTACTTGGGAATAATATAACACCAAAGTTCAAAAATTCGAAATAAAACACTATCTATTTGAATAATGCTATATATAATTAGAGGAATAACAGAAATAAAACAAAAAATTCTATATTAAGTATAAAAAATTATACTTTAACCCTTTTTGACTATGGAGTAAACGTGAGGTGTACATTTTTAAAAGAAAAATTTTGTTTTTAAAACTGATAATTTACGTAATCCTTTTTACGGTTGATTTTCAACGTAATATGTCTAAAAATACAAACTTTATATGGTCAAAAAGGGTTAATTCATAAATTTTTATACTTAATATAGAACTTTTTGTTTTATTTCTGTTATTACTTTAATTATATAGAGCATTATTCAAATAGAGAGTGTTTTTTCGAATTTTTGAACTTTGGTGTTAAATTATTCCCAAGTGCCTTAAAGGGTTAATCTAACTTTTTTTCACTATATTTTAGATATCGTACTACATACGATAAATTTCAGTTATTTTTGGTAAATATGGCCGACAAATAAATAATTATTATTATATGGTACACTAAGAATTCCCAAATATTGCAAAATTTGACCTTTGAACTCCACAGTTTATGGGTTAAGAATGTTCGATTTTAATAAAACTTCGGATATATATTTTATATTATCTGGACTATAATACTTAGATAATACTTTATGTAAAATGTGCAAACGTAAAGAATTAATACGTATTCTCTAAAATATTAAAAGAAATGCGATTATCCCGAATTCCGCCAAGTTCAAATCGCAGGTACAGCTAAACTGTAAGAAATATTGATCTAATATTTTTATCGTTTAATAGCCTTATCTATTGACCATAAATCCCCATAATATCTCGTGAAAATTTTGAAATTTGTTTAATAAAGTTTGAAAAAAACTGAAATTGGAGATTTGAAACGGACGTTGAAAAAATCAAACTTTTTTTACCATAGCTGAGAACGAGTTAGCGTTATCTTATAAGGGCAAAAACTAACAAAATGATTTTTTTGGAATATATCCCAAAAAAAGTAAATTTTTTTGGAATATATCCCAAAAAAAGTAAATTTTTTTGTCACATTTCGAATTTATGTGCTGTGAGACACGTTAATGGCCTCGGGAGTTTGCAATAACTTTTAAAGTTTTGAAGCAATTTTTGTGTTTTATATCTTTCCGAAATGCTTACTCTGTGCACATTACGATTCCTTTACAATAAAGTTCAAAATTTATTACTAAATGGCCAAATTTGAGCAAAAACTGAAAAAAATCTATATTTTCCCCTTGTAAATGCACTTGAAAACTTTAGAGCCGTTGCGGCACCTGTTAACGTATCCAATCAGCCTAAATTTTTATATGACATAATTTTACAACCCATAGAACAATTATAGAGGGGGGACGGCCTGTCAGACACAATTTTATTCCTTCATACAAGCTTGAATCACTCTAATGTATATCAAAGCATGGAAAAATTTGTATTTTTTATGAAATTTTCAGAGGTTGTCTCGGATTTTTGCTCATATCTCCGGTATTTATGGACCGATTTTGCTTATTTTAAATAGCGATCTTCTCGAAAGCATGTCTAACAGAATTATTGAAGATTCGGATCTCGCCGATATCTGGTCCCCTAAAAACTGATTTCAACAAACACACAGACGGACAGACGGACATAGCTTAATCAACTCCGCTACCTATAAGGATCCAGAATATATACTTTATGGGGTCGGAAAATTATATTATAGAAATTACAAACGGAATGACAAACGTATATATAGCCTTCTCACTAAGGTGAAGGGTATAAAAAGATATAAAATTCCTAGAAAAGGATATTATGTAAAAAACCATTGTTTTTTTTTTAACCCTATAATATAACAAATCATATGCTCAAAACAGCGAGCTACACAAAACATAATGTCTCACCAACAATCACAATATATGCCATCAATCACAAAGCACAATATGTAATAAAAGTAGTCGTAATTGTAGAATTTAGAAATTTAAAGTTATGGTTAAGAGAAACCCATATATAATACACCACTGTTCACCAGAGCATGAAATATTATTCAAAATGCATTCAAACAATATGAATCCTAGATAATATATCAAATATAAAAAAAAGCTGCTATAAAGAAATGAATACAGAGTTTCCCACTATCATACAAAGCATGATTCCCGAACAAGAACCACATTTAAAACTGGGAGACTGAAAATCACCCATCCTAAAGTGATGATAAGAAAAATAAAACAATATTGATCAGTTAAACAGAAGCCAAAACCACCCAATCCACTACCATAGGATAAAAACAAGTAAGAAAGTATAGTCGGGCGTGGCCGACCATATGATACCCTACACCAGTTATGAATATTAAATGTGATTTATTTTTCATAATAAAGCATTTAACTTCAATATTCCCTTGTTCCGATACATTTAAGCAATTTATGGATGAAAAACTAATTTTCTGAAAGAGGCTTTATATGGGGGCTAGGGGCAAATATGGACCAAGCCCGATAAAATTTTGTGAATATATTTATATTTACATAATATTTTATTGTGCTGAATTTCATCGCGATATTTGTGTTTATAAGTTAATTTGGGACATTCAAGTAATTTTCTGAAGGGGACTTTGTATGGGAGCTAGGGTCAAATGGGGCCCGATCTTTATGAAATTTGGCAGGGTCATCAAGACTTCTATAAAACTTAGTTGTGCTGTATTTTATCGATATATCTGTATATTTAACATAATTATGAGCTCAGAAGCCCTTTTCGGGGGGTTCTGTTCTATGGGGGCTAGGTGAAATAATGGACCGATTTTAACCATTTTCAATAGGCTTCGTCCGTCAAATAAAACGTGCGTGCCAAATTTCATCCAATTATCTTGAAAATTGCGACCTGTACCTTGCGCACAAGGTTTACATGGACAGCCAGCCAGCCAGCCGGCCAGACGGACGGACGGACGGACATAGCTTAATCGACTCAGAAAACGATTCTAAGCCGATTGGTATACTTTAAGGTGGGTCTAGGACGAATATTTTTGTATGTTACAAACATCAGCACAAATCCAATATACCCTCCCCACTAAAGTGGTGTAGGGTATAAAGAGTACAAATACAGTTAAATATAGAGCTGCAATTAAACATAAAATTTAATTTCTTTAAGAAACATGAAAACACGGAAACATCATGACATTCTACCACAATAAAACCATACAACAAAAATAGCCATTGTCCCTTTAAGTCATTGTTTCCCAAAATCGCGAATCCCTATCACGCGAGAGAGGGCAAGAATATTCTGCTGACGTTGCGTTGACTCACCTACACTATAAGCTTACCTGTGTATTTTCTTATTTGAGCATGTGTTAGTTGATTATTTCTCAACTTTCAAAACAAAATCAACTCAGTTGTTGATCAGCATTTGTCGAAGTAAGATCTGTACGCGACTGTTTTAAAATCCACGCAGAAATTCAACAACAAAATTTTGAGAAAGGCGCATTTATGTAGATGAATGAGAGAGCACAGCTGATAGTTATACCCTACACCACCATAGTGGGGAGGGTATTATACGTTTGTGCTGATGTTTGTAACGCACAAAAATATTGGTCCTACACCCACCTTAAAGTATACCGATCGACTCGGAATCACTTTCTGAGTCCGTATGTCCGGCTGGCTGCCCATGTAAACCTTGTGCGCAAGGTAATGTCGCAATTTTTAAGATATTTTGCTGAAATTTGGACCATACGTGTTTTTCGGCCCAATGACGAAGCCTATTGAAAATGGTTGAAATCGATCCATTATTTCACCTAGCCCCCATACAACCCTACCCCCCGGAAAGGGCTTTTGAGTTCATAATTATGTTAAATATTGTAGTATAACTACAAAAATCGGCAAAACTTAGTTCTACATAGGTCTTAATAATACTACCGATTTTCGTAATTATCGGACTTTATTTGACCCTAGCCCCCATACAAAGTCCCCTTCAGAAAATGACTTGATGGTCAATAATTCAATAATAAACACTAGTATTACAATGAAATCCAGCATACATAACTCTAATGTAAACGTAAAGCCATGTACCAAAAATTATAAGGATAGGCCCATATTTACCCTTGCCCTATATAACCTCTCTTTTAGAAAATCACTTTTTTCAACAAATTGTTAAAATATTTCGGAATTAAGGTAAACAACTTAAATGCTTTGTTATTAAATATAATCCACATTTGTAACATACTCAGTGGTGTAGGGTATCATATGGTCGGCCATGCCCGACTATACTTTCCTACTTGTTTTTTATATATGAACTTTAATGTACGCTGTCTGTCAAAATACATAATATCAATTTGACAGTTAGCATATACTTTTTAGTATGCAGTCATTTTATTAGTACAGTTTTATTTTGAGTTAAATTTTGGTCTCTGCTGCTTTACCAATACAAATGAATTAGTAACAATATGTGTATGGGCAACACTGCTTTAAGTGTAAAAAAAGTCATCCATGCGAACACAATAAAAACACTCACATATTGCCCATCTATATCATAAAAAAAGCAAGAAGAGCAATCGGGCATCTACACCACATCAAAATACATCATGTGTTGATGATATGTCAAAAATTACAATGTTGATACCAATGCACAGTGGGGCAGAATCGAAATTTTTTGGAAATTAATCTGGCATTTCTAAACGGCTGATCCGATCGGTATAAAATTTGGCGAGAGCGTAGCCAAGTATTCGAGTTTAAGTTTTGAAGATGAACCCCGCAGATGCCCCAGGGACGGCGCTGTGGCGGCTCAAAGTAGGGTACCTACGACATGTACAATTTTTAAACTCGTGCCATTTTTTGTTTTTCATCCAAATACAAAGATTTTTATATTTTCTGAAAGCGCTCGACGAGATCTTGAAAAAACATGACATACTACTTATCTCTTATAATATCCGAGTTATAGGCATTTAAAAATTTAGTGATACAAAATTTACCATACCTTGGTCCGCCTTTTTTTGAATACCGGGCGTAAATTTGGACCAAATGGACTCAATTTTTTTGTTAGCTAGACAACAAAATTTCCAATAATATACAAAAAATTTCAGATCAATATCATTTACAGATCCAAAAATATACGTTTTTTAATTTAAAAATTCAAAAAATTTTAGATTTTTGCCGTTTTTTTGCCAAAAATGTGTCTTAACTATTTTATTAATAAAATAAAATTTTCTTTAAGAACATATAACAATTTTATAGTTTTCTAAAAGGTATCTTTACGCAAAACGCTTTGGCGTAAAAAACTTGTCCTATTTTTTGAAAATGTTGCCACTGCGTCCTTCCGAATACGACCTATTTTTTATCCAAACTTCAACTTTGGGCGACATGTTCTAAAATCCCAAAGCTGGGATCAGAAAACTGAAAGCAGTTTTGGAAACCTCAATATGTTTTCTATTTACTCCAAAAGTATTTTCCCAGCCCTGAAAGAAATGTGGACCCTATGGGCAAAAAAGTAAAAATCCCATTTTTGGGATTTTCATTCCTATTTTTGGGAATTGCGGGATGCCCTTTGACCTTTTCAATTTTTTTTTTTTTGCATTTTCTTATTTGAAATGACAAATTTAACAAGCGTTGAAAATTTCATTGAGTTTTGTTCATAAATAAAGATTTTGTCATATATTACATATTTGTTTAATTTCTAAAACTAGGATTTATATCAAAATTTTAATAGGGTCGCAGATAGCTACAACAATTTAGTCCATATTTATCCCTTAATATCTTTTTTTAGTTAGATATGGAAATTCTCGATTCTTTACAAACATTTTCAAGCCAATATCTCAATTACATTCAAAAATATGTTCATTTAAACCTGTATCCTTTAATTTCATATTTTTCATATTTTAGTATTAAATATGACAGAACATATTTAAATTTTATATTTACCTATTTTCTATTTGTTTGCTTATCCTTATAATTGAAAGGGGCTATTATGCTTAAATTTTCAGAAATTTATAACTATTTTTTACCTAAATTTTTTCGACAGATCATTTCGTTCTGTTTCGTTTATGAACATGTAGGTAAAAGTTTACAGGTAATAATAATTTCGATTCATTCACTAATAAGAAATATCAATGACTGAATTACAGGTTATAGTAATATAGTCCTAAATGTTAATAGGTAGACAATTCGTAATTTTTTACTTTGGAATACCTGTATCGGAAATGACAAGAATTGGTATATAAGTAAACTTCTCAGATTTTAAGTACCATATTTAATAAATCTACAATGAAGATTACATTAAAGTACGAAGTTGTGTTCCGTTTTATGGAGTGTATCATCAAACGGGCCAGAAAGAATTGAAGACATTTCAAATTATATAAAAACTACATATAGTAGAAAAGTAGACAAAACAGGCATATCAAAAATTGAAAACTTTTTGATGTAAAAAGTAAGTCTGTGGATGGAAATCAAAAGAAATTTCGATTAAAATTTTGTAGTTGGATGGAAACTACTACGGAAATCTCAACTTACAACACATCAACAGGAGCGCCTTGCAAGTCATACGAAGACTTATGTTCAACGTCAAAAAAAAGAGGGTCACACAAAAATTTTTTTCAATCTCAAATGAGGAAATTGCTGATACATTTAACGAAATGCTGAAGAAGGAAAACCAACCTATGGATGCCGTACATATTGCAACTATTCTTCCTAATGCGTCACCAAAACGACTTAAGCGAATTGTGGAAAGTATACCAACTCCAACATCACAATCAAATTTTACTGAAGAGGAAGCAATAGCGCTTATGTTGGAACTGGATCTCAGTCGAAATAAGTACCAAATATTAAGGAAAGCTCGGCATGAAAAAGGACACAATATATTACCATCATACAAGGCGATCCAGGAAAAAAAAACAAACTATCCTACCATCACCTATTGCTGTTAATGATGTGGAAGCTTGTATTGATATATCATCTTTGCTCGAAAACACAGCATCAAGAATTGTGTCAGACTTTTCAGAAGACCAACTAAGGAAAATTCATAACTGTGATGTTGTCTTAATGTGTAAGTGGGGATGTGACGGTTTATCAGCACTTCCAGAATACAAACAAGCTTGTGGAAGTCGGACATTAGCTGACTAAAAAAGTGTATTTATGTCATCATTAGTGCCATTACGAATTCGTTCATATTCCCTTAATCCATCATCGTCAAGCATCGGAAATTCATTTGAAGATATATGGATCAATACAACTCCGGGTTCAAAAAATTTTTGTAGACCCATTGGATTTGAATATATAAAGGAGTCAAAGAAAACAACAAAAGATTTAGTGGAATATTTAAAAGATGAAATAAATGCACTGGAGCCCATTTGCATAAAAATAAAGGAATTCTCTATTAACGTATCATATCAGCTAAGCTTAACAATGATTGATGGAAAGGTCAGCAATGCCATAACAGAAACTTCTTCCTTCTGGAGATGCTCAATATGTAATGAGAAAAAGTCGCAATTCTCAAATATAAACAAAAGCAGAAGTATTAATGAAGAAGTCCTGTCTTTCGGAATTTCACCACTTCATGCCAGAATACGATTTTTGGATTACTTTTTACACATAGCATACGACCTCAAATATAGAAGTGTGCCAGAGAATCTTACTAAATCAACAAAAAATAATGAAGAATTGAAAGAACTGAGAGAATGAAGATATTTTTAATAGTTTACTTCTATCTTCTGATCCTGTTCTTTCAACTATGCGAAAAAGATGGATTTGTTATGAAACTCTATCATCTCAAAACAAGGAAGATTTAAAGTACTTATATTACCTTCTGGATATGTATACCGATATGACAGATTATTTTATAGAAAATAAGTAGTGTTAGGAATTAACTATATAAGTAGGTTGTAAGAATTAATTGTATTATGTTTAAGATAAACAGTTCAAATAAAAAAAGCTATTATACTAACTGATGATATTGTATTAAATTGTGTTTTATATTTCGGTGGGCGGGAAAGGTGGTTTGTGTGGGGTGATTTAAGTGTTGTTGTGCGTGGCTCATAATAAAATTATAATTTTTTTTATTGTATATACAATGTTATAGTCTTTAATAAAATAATTAACTAAATAATTTTTAAAAATTGTCCAAATATTTTATTCAACACCAAATGTATGTTCTGTCATAATTAATACTAAAATATGAAAAAGATGAAATTAAAGGACACAGGTTTAAATGAACATATTTTTGAATGTAATTGAGATATTGGCTTTTGTAAAGGGTCGAGAATTGCCATATCTAACTAAAAAATGATATTAAGGGATAAATATGGACTAAATTGTTGTAGGTATCTGCGACCCTATTAAAATTTTGATATAAATCATAGTTTTAGAAACGCTTGTTAAATTTGTCATATCAAATAAGAAAATGCAAAAAAAATTTAAAAGGTCAAAGGGCATCCCGCAATTCCCAAAAATAGGAATGAAAATCCCAAAAATGGGATTTTTCACATTTTTGCCCATAGGGTCCACATTTTTTTCAGGGCTGGGAAAATACTTTTGGAGTAAATAGAAAACATATTGAGGTTTCCAAAACTGCTTTCAGTTTTCTGATCCCAGCTTTGGGATTTTAGAACATGTCGCCCAAAGTTGAAGTTTGGATAAAAAATAGGTCATATTCGGAAGGACGCAGTGGCAACATTTTCAAAAAATAGGACAAGTTTTTTACGCCAAAGCATTCTAAAATTTTTGAATTTTTAAATTAAAAAACGTATATTTTTGGATCTGTAAATGATATTGATCTGAAATTTTTTGAATATTATTGGAAATTTTGTTGTCTAACTAACAAGAAAAAATTGAGTCCATTTGGACTCAATTTCAAAAAAAAGGCGGACCAAGGTATGGTAAATTTTGTATCACTAAATTTTTAAATGCCTATAACTCGGATATTATAAGAGATAAGTAGTATGTCCAAGCATGGCACGAGTTTAAAAATTGTACATGTCGTAGGTACCCTACTTTGAGCCGCCACACCGTCCCTGGGGCATCTGCGGGGTTCATCTTCAAAACTTAAACTCGAATAATCCTTGGCTACGCTCTCGCCAAATTTTATACCGATCGGATCAGTCGTTTAGAAATGCCAGATTTATTTCAAAAAAATTTCGATTCTGCCCCACTGTGCAATGTAACATATAAAAATCAAGAAATCAGGACACCACCACAAACCATAAAAGAGCACATTGCAAGACATTCAATATATTTACCAAATTCTAAGAAAAACCAGAATAACAATCTAAAAATAGCAAACAAAATCCAACCATGATTTGGATTTGGACTCCTAGTAGATCTACAGAATTGAAACAAACTAATTAAATACCCTAGATTCTGCAATTTATATGATCTATAAAAGTGTAACAAACTTCTATATTTTATAAATTCCATAAAGGAAAAACCCATGAAATCTGAAACATAAGACGAAACATGCTGTGACATTCTAAGAGAATTTAGGTACCTAATAACTCGATTGAACGCTAACCTAAGTTTTCTTATGACATAGCCAAAGGTACCAGAAAATACCTCTAAGGCATACAAAATATAGGCATTATCAGCGCATGAACAACTCTCTTTCCAACATTAAAAGGCAACAACAAATCTAAGCTATATAATTTACGTAAAGTAAAGTTAACCCTAGAAATAACAGTGTTAACATGACCCTCAAAGTTCATACCAGCATCAATAATTACACCAAGACACTTAAGTCTATCAACAAACACTATCATTATACCATCAAAGTCAACTGGAAAATTGTAACCACAATATTTACTGAAAAACATTGCCTTAGTCTTATCCGTATTTATAGAAAGGCGATTATCAGTAACCCAATTCAAAAGCAGTCCAACAGTAAAGTTAACTTTGCAAAACATCAGGAAACACAGCATCACCTCTGAACAGCAGCTGAACATCATCCGCAAATGAAAATGGAAGACACATATTACCAGAAGCCATACTGAAAAGATCATTCATAAACATAATGAAAAGTAGCGGACCAAGAACAGATCCCTGCGGAACCCCAATATAAACTGGCAGAACAACGACCATAACAATAAACATACTGCATTCTATTAGATAGATATGAATATATTAGCCTACAAGCTGATCTGGAGAAACCATAATATCTATACAACTTATTAATTAAAAGCAAATGATTTACTCTATCAAAGGCTTTAGCAAAATCCAAAGATAATAAAACACAAGTACCTTTTCCAGAAAGATTACTCCTAACGTTGTCAGTTAAACCAAGAAGCAAGGATTGACAATCATAAAGCAGTTGAATTTCATCAATATGTTGAACAATTTGAATCTTCATTAGATGCACAACCATCTTTGATAAGATAGGCAATAAAGATATAGGTCTAAATTCATTCAAAGGCATCAAACATTTCATAAATATCTACAGAACGGAAAGAAAACCCATCATATGAAATACTGGAAAAATATACAAGCCATCAGAATCAACAGCCTGATTAGAGGAGAAAGCATCGTTTAAATCATCAGGATCAACATCATTATACTCATTAGTCCCATCCATTCGCCGTTTACAACACTTTGTATTTAATTGTTTTATTTGTTTATATAACCGAGCCATTTTTAAATTTAATATGTATATTTTGGTATCGTTTAGTAGCACGTAAGATTGGCCTTATAGGCTTTGTATTACTTTAATGAAGAATTTATGTAGTTGAATGAGAGAGCACAAAGTATGTTTATGGACGACACTGCTTTAAACTAAAGAAATATAATTACTGGTATTGCCATTATTGGGCTGATGAGGAGCAAATAGTTTTTCTTTCATTGAACTATGTATATAAATGTATTTTTTTTATACCCACCATCAAAGAAGATGGGGGGTATATTGATTTTGTCATTCCGTGTGTAACACATCGAAATATTGCTCACAGACCCCATAAAGTATATATATTCTGGGACCTCGTAAGATTCTTAGACGATCTAGCTATGTCCGTCCGTCTGTCTGTTGTTGGCACGATAGCGTCCACAAAAAAAGAGATATTGAGATGAAATTTTCCCAAAATATTTTTTATTGATCAGAAATGTTTGGTATTGAAAATGGGCAAAATCGGTCAACGATTTCACATAGCCCCCATACAAATGTACCCCCCGGAATATTGTGTAAAAAGCTTCAAAAATTCACAAATTCGTTGTTTATGAAGCAAATGGCACAAAATTTCGCATAAGTCAGTTTTTTGACCTCCGAAATAAAATTCTGAATTATGTCGGACATAGGACCACAATTGGCCCTACCCCCCATATAAGGTCCCCTTTTGAAAATTACTATAATTCTGATTACTGGCTTAAACATACGAATATAGCGATGAAATTTGACATACATAGGTTTTATGCAAGCCAATATCTCTCCACCAAACTATATGTGGATCGGTCCGTAATTGATCCTACCCCCCTTATAAGGTCTCCTCCATAAAATTTGTTTAACGCTCATTACTGGCTTAAAAAGAAGAGTATAGCGATGAAATTTCACAGAAGTAAGTTTTATATGAGCCAAAATGTCTCTACCAAATTGTATGTGGATTGGTCCATAATTGCCCCTACCCGCCCATATAAGGTCCCCCATCAGAAAATGACTTTATCGCTTATTATTGGCGTAAAAATACGAGTATAGCGAAGAAATTTGACATAAATAAGTATCTTAGGAGCCAAAACCTTTCCAGCTAATTTTATGTGGATCGGGCCTTAAATGACCCTACTCCCTATATAAGGTCCCCTCCATAAAATGACTTTAAGGCTCATTACTGGCTTAAAAAGAAGAGTATAGCGATGAAATTTCACAGAAGTAAGTTTTATACGAGCCAAAATCTCTCTACCAAATTTTATGTTGATCGTCCATAATTAACCCTACCCGCCCATATAAGGTCCACTTCTGAAAATGTCTTTAACGCTCATTATTGGCGTAAAAATACGAGTATAGCGAAGAAATTTGACACAAATAAGTATCTTAGGAGCCAAAATCTTTCCACCAAATTGTATGAGGATCGGGCCTTAAATGACCCTATCCCGCATATAAGGTCCCTAACAGAAAATTACTTTAACGCTCATTACTGGCCTAAAAAACGAGTAAGGCGATGAAATTCGATATAGTTTTGTATGAGCTAACATCTCTGTCTAAAATTTTGTGGAGATCGATCCATAATTGACCCTACCCTTCATTTAAGGTCCCCATCAGAAAATCACTTAAACGCCCATTACTGGCGTAAATGAAATTCGACACTAAGTTCTATAGAAACCGTTTCCATTATAACCCCACGCCATATAAATTTCCCCTCAGAAAATTACTACAACGAGAAAAATACGAATACTGCAATGCAATTCGACATAAACTTATTTTAAGCTAAAATCTCTCTACCATATTTTATGAGGATCGGTCCATAATTAACCTTAACCCCGTATAAGGTCCCTTTAACAAAATGACTTTAATGCTCATTACTGGCTTAAAAATACAAGCAGATCTAGGAAATTTGAAATAAATAAGGAACTGAAATCTTCCTACCGACTTTTATGAGAATTGGTCCATATGTGTATATATAATCCTACTCCCTATATAATTTAATTCGAAAGAGCACTGTCAATAGTTAAACCCCCATTAATGGACCTCTTTCAAATGTTACAATGATGTTCTCATTAATATCGATACATAATAATAAAATATTCAAAATATCAAAGTTTATTTATATGGCAGTGATTTGATGGTGGATATAAGATTCGGCACAGGGATGGCAAATTTGGTACGATGGTACTTTTTTTGATACTATTTGATGTTCAAAAGTACCGTGATACTCCCGAGTCTTATTTGATACTCTCAGGCCAATATCTCAACCTCCGGTTATCGTTTAATAGGTGGATATACTACGGGTTAAAATAATTTTTGTATGTAAAATGTCAATTTATCGTTATGATAAAACATAATCAGACAATGAGAAAATGGGGGTCAAAGTATCTTCAAAAGTTCAAATTTGAAATTCTAAGAATGTTTTGAAATCTAGTTTTAAAAGCCACTTTTTAGAAGTTTGTTTTGCAAATAACCAATGCAGCTCATTTCGAATTTTTATCTTGATTGACATTATATGAATATTAATGTAATTAAATTCCATTCTTAATATTATATGAAAAAATTACCAAAAATTTCAATTTTGAAAAAATACGATTTCAATGACATACACAAATTTGTATACAACACCAAAATGATTACAAATGTCGTCATTTTTCGGAAAATTTTCAAGTTTTTCATATTTTTACATAGAAATATATAATGTAATTAATTGAAATTATTATATTATAAACCTCACCTAAATTTCACCGAAATGTTTTTTTCTGTTTTTCGAAATTCTTTATGTTTTGTATTTTATCTTAATATTTTAAACTCTATTTTGTCCCAGGTAGCTATATTTATCTAACATACTTAATATGTACATCAGCATACGCGTAATTACAATGGTATATAACAGTTTATGTTTCATTATAGTATCAATCAAATTTTTCAGTTTAACTATTTACCAGTGTCGGTTTTTTCTAAATGTTGATTTTTTCGAATATCGAATAACCCGGTTTTTTAACTTTTTAAAAGCCGGTTTCGAATACTATTATTTGCTTTGTATTCAAAGATTACTTCAATTAAATTTTGAAATAAATAATAATACAGCCTGTCTAAATTTTAAAATATTCGAGTCAAGAAACTAGAGTATATTTTTCTAAACTTTTTTGATTTTCCTAATTAATAAAAAAAATTATTTGTAATAAATAACTGTTGGATAAAATTTTATCAATCTTAGGATTATATTCTAATTACAATAATTTATTTTTTCGCTGAAATATTATAGCAGTGTTGGAATGCCTATGAAAATTTACTAAACAGGGACTTTAGAATAAACTAGGATTATGATTCTTCCCAATTTTTTACATTAAAGAAATAATGTTTATTTTAAAAAATCAGTTCGGGTCATAATTTTTTTTCAAATTAAACTAGATGTTTTTATGTATAATAAAAAATCGTTTTCTCTGAATTTGAAAAATATCAACCGGTTTTTTTAAAATGTCAACTATTCGAACTACTCGAAAACCGGTTTTTGGAAAATGTCGAATAATCGATCACCCTACGGTACTTCTGTTGTTAATTATTTAAAAATGCCTAAATATGTTAAAGTGTATTTAAAAAATTAACAACTTTCAGCAAAAAAATATTTTAGTACTCTAAGATCCAAAAAAGTACCCTCTGAAATATTTTTTGATACTGAAACAAAATCTCATTTTCCATCCCTGATTCGGCATAACCGAATATAACACTCTTACTTGTTTTATGTATTATTTTATCGACATATATACATAAGTATTTGACATATATAAGTTTTTTATTCGGGCTTTTGCTTTAGTAATAATATAGCTATTTGACCTTTTGAGGCTTTATTTGTTTTGAATAAATAAATAAAATGTAGGATAAGGAATAGTTTAATTATGACTATCTTGCATTATGTGACATTTATTTAAACATTAAAATAAACATAGTAATGTTAAAAAGTATTTATTTTATTATTAATTTTTACTATTAATACTCACATTAATACAATATGCATAAAAAAATTATTTTTGACATTTATTTAAAAAAAATTAGTACATACCCCTGGTGTTTGCGCTTGTGGTCCGTACGGGTAACGTGTCCATTCCAATGTAGCTTCTCTCGTAGTATCAAGAAGTATGACTGAAACAATAGAATTTTGTTTTCGTTTAAATTTAAACATATATAAAATACAATTTTACAAATTGCGGTCACATTTTCTAACATCAGAGTGAATGCGATTTGGATTATTATATATATATGTATATATGTGGAAAAAATAATAGAAACGACCTTATTTTGTAGTAAAAACTAAATTTTCTCAAAAACTTCCCGCTAGAATTTGATGATTAGTACCTCAAATAAAAGGTATTTAACTTATCTTTTATATTATATATATATATTTTATAGATTTTCTTGCTACATCGTATTTTATTGATATTCAAAAAATTGGCATTGGAAAAAATAATAGAAACGATTCATAGTGTTGCATAAGAGACATATGGTACGATTTTTTAAACTGATTTTTTGTATTTAATTTCAAAATTTTTAATTATTAATGATGTTCTTTATATAAAAATATACTTTATACTTTGTTTTTTTACGATAAAGTTTGATATTTTACTGTTTAATTTACCGTATGGTTCCTGATAACTAATTCAGGGGTTCCACATTCAAAATTTCTTAAATAAAATAAACAGATAATGGAAAAAATTACTTTTCATTGTTGAATTTTGTGTAAAATTAGTTTTTGGAAGATTTCCAGCCGAAAAAGTTTTAGATCCACTAATAGATAATAATTTAAATTTTTTGCAATTTACCCGCTACAGGAGGTTTGATTTAAATATAACAGTATTTTGCCAAACGGGAATAACTATTTAAAGTTAAGATAGATTTAAAACAAGAAGTCCAAAAAATTTAAAAATTTTTATAATTGGTCTTGATTTTTAGATATATAAATGTATAGGAATTAATACTAGTATATAGACAATACGATCTAACCCAAAAAATAAGAAAGAATGTTTTAAAATGAGGAAAACAAAATATGTTTTGTATTTTTTTACCTTTTCTCAAGTCTTATACGTTTATTTTGTGATAAAATACGAAGAAATATTGTTTTTGACGTTTTAATATTATAGGGCACATTTTAACTAAACTTATACCTACCTTAAAATCAAGATGAACTTTAAAATTTTTTGAACTTTTTGTGTTAAATTTAAAATAATTTTATATTATTTTACCAGTTTGTCTAGATACTTTGATATTTAAGTCACATTTTAACCTCCTAGACCGGGTTGAGTTGCAAAAAAAATTAAATTTTGCTCAAAATTTTTCCCAAAAATCGGTGGATTGCCATTATCTATAAGTGGATCTTAAACTTTTTCTGCTGGAAATCTTCTTAAAGACTACTTTTATATAAAATTTAACAACGAAAAGTAATTTCTTAAACTATCTGCTCATTTTATTTAAGAAATTTTGAATGTGGGACCCCTGAAAACGGTGAAAAAACGTTATCATAGAAAACGAAGTAAAACTTATATTTTTATATTAAGAACTTCATTTATAATTAAAATTTTCAAAATTAAATACAAAAACTGTTGATAATGTTTGTTATTTTAAAAACATTTTTGTATAACAACATGAATATTTTTAGTTTGCATTGAAAAATATTGGTAAAAATAATCGGATAAGTTAAAACAATAAGTTAAAACAATAAAAAAGAAAATCTGGCAACACCGCGATGACAAACTGATTTTTTATCGTACAACAAAGTTTTCTCAAAAATGAAATAATTAAAAAAAGAAAATGAAATATACATAATAAGATTTTACAAATTCCAACTTTGATTATAATTAATTAAAAAGACAACACATTTTAAAATTTAAATCTAACAAATATTTTAAAACAAAGTGTTTTTACAAAATACTAATTTTATAATCTCAAAAATTAATTAATGTGATTTATGGACATTATTTACACTGCAGTTGTAAAATTAAATTAAAATTTCTCCAAATGATACAGTTGCTTGTAGCAAAAATGTAACAAAATCAACTGGTGATATATCTTGCGCCCGCTGTGTTAAATGGTTTCATATATCTTGGGTTCAAATATCTCCCGAACAATTAAACTTCTTGCAAAAATCTAAAGGAAAATTTCAATTTAAATGTGAAAAATGCATTTCATAAAATTCTGAAGTATCTGAACTGAGAGAAGAAGTCCGAAAATCTAATGACAGCATCCATTTTAAACTTGGAGTGTATGGGGTAGTGATGCGAATTCTTGCATAGGTACATATATCAGCTACATATCGTCGTCCCGGAATTATCTTAACGTATACCACAAAATCCAAAAAAATGAGTTAGGGTAATTTTTTGGGGTAAAATTTGAAGATCTAATCAATCCACAGGTTTCTATCTCTTGTGGTTTACGAGATATTCAGTAGCTATTTTATTGTATATGCACTTCTCTTAAAAATTTAATGTGTTATCTTAATGTATATGCCATTTTTGTGGATATACAACAAAAAATGTATGAAATTATTGAAATAAAAAAAGTTGTGTTATCTTCACGCATGTGTAAAAGATAAATATACTGAAAATAGTCCACATATTACACCGTCCGACACTCAAAATTAGACACGAACCAGATGATATAAGTCTGAAACTAGAGATTAAATGATGCTAAACTGCTTTCACAGTTTTTTATTTTATTGTAAAAGGACTTTAAAAAAAATTGTAAATACTTCTGTTTACCCTACTTTGCAAATTTGATGTCAAAATAACAAGAAGAGTAGGGAAATATTTTGTGCTATTTTTGTTTTATTCTGCCAGGATCAAAATATGTCAAAAATGCCTTCAAAATTTTTTCTGGAAAAATAATACTGAAAACCTAAATAGATATTAGAGGATAAAAATTTTAAAAGACATTTTGACACCTTCTTATCTTGACAGTATAAGTATTGGCATTGTTTGAGCAGTAGAAGAATTTTTTTTGAAAAATTTACTTCTTTAAAACTTTGAAGTCCTCTAAAAAAGACACTGGATTGTATTAACATTTTTTAAACAATAGCAATTACAAAATGCGAATACATATTTTGTATATAAACCCAGCAAAAATCTGGAAATTACTTGTACTTACTAAACAACATACTTTTCAATGGCAACTACTTACCGTTTGCATTACTTAGAAGAAAATTAAATTCGTATATAAAAACTATTATTTGACGCGCAATAAAAAAGCTAAGCAGTGGCGCAGTGAGTAGAATATTTGACTAACAAACAGAAGTCATTGGCTCGTATACTCGCTGGCTCTTTTTATTATTAAAAACAAAACATCTTCCTCAACAAGTACTTCTTTAACTCCCTATTTGTAAGCGATGCGGTAAGTACTTGTCTCCAATGACACCACCGTGTTAATATATTGAGTTAAAATGCTAATGAAAAGAGGTTTTATTAGCTTTTTAACTCATTACTTTTCAATGTAAGTTTTTCTTGGGAAGTTAGCTAAAAATCTGCGTTTGAGAGAGAATGAACTTAAAAATTATGCATATTGTATTAGAATAAATAATAATAAACATAAAAAAAATTAGTGTATATTAACTAAACTAATAAATACCAATTTTTGTTACTGCACGAATAACGGATATACGTGATGATAATTTGAGAGAAAAAACATAATGCAGTTTTTATCAGTACATTTTCACGTATATGCCATAAATTAAAAAAATAGTTCTCAAAAAGTGGTTTATACAACAAATTTGGGAAATTCTTCTTGAGCTAAAAATGACCATATCTTGAAAAATTTACTCCTGACTTTAGATATTTTTACAGTAATCGATGTAGAAAAATCAAGCACAACATAATATAAAAAAATTTAGCCACATTTTTCGGCTCAATTTTTGTATATAAATTGTTAAAACTTTAACTTCAATTTCTGGAGATACGTGAAGATAACTTCGGGGCGACGATATGTAAGGACACATAGCCTCTCCTACCCAACTGTCAACCACTCCTGCACGTGGAACACCCTGCCGCTAACCAACGAGGAAATGACGACCGATCATGGGCGGTATAACCCCAATATCTGCGCAGAATAAATGCTCACAAAATCAAGTGGCCCTCTAACTTCACTGGGGGTTGCCCGCTGGCCCGATAAGCCGGGGCGGAAAACCAAACTCATCAATAAAACTACACAACGAGAATATGGACTGGATTTTATGGCACAACCTATTGCATATCGAATAAGGACAAGAATTGGAACCTGGAATGTTAGGACACTTGCAGAACCATCCCGCCTAGCACAAGCATGCAAGGAAATGGAGAGCTATCGAATGGATATTCTGGTCCTCAGCGAAGTCAGATGGAAGGGGCAGGGAGAATTTCGTACGGCATCTGGGCAGCACTTCATCTACTGCCGGAATAACGGCAGCCACATTCATGGAGTTGGGATTATGATGACGGATCAAATAAAGATATCGCTAATAGGTTTCAGACCAATATCTGAACACCTCATAAGCGCACGATTTCGCACCAAATACCGCAACATCATCTTCAATGTTATGCTCCAACTGATGGAGACGATAGCGACGTAAAAAATGCATTCTATGAACAATTAGATTCTGAAATTGCAAGCGCAAATAAAAGCGACATGAAAATCGTACTCTGCGACATGAATGCGAAAGTTGGCACGGACAATTCAAACCTACGCTCTATAATGGGTAACCAAGGCCTAGCGGGCAATCACAACGATAATGGCGAACGTATTATAGACCAACGGTGGCCAGAAAGAGAATGTTTAAAACGCATATGTTGTAGTGTAAAATATAAAAGAGAACATAAATGAAAATATGTGTGCGTTGTACTGAAAAAAATTATATGTTTGTACTTAATTGTGTTATTCATATTTTTAGTATTATAAATGAATAACGGAAGGAATGTATGTATGTACACTGAAAATAATCCATGCTTAACTTTACGAAAAAATTTCGTAACTACTTTTTTCGTAATATATACGAAAATTTCGTGTATATTACGAAATATTGTTTAATCAACCCCTTTCTAATTTTACGAAAGTACGAAAACCTGCCGTAAAATCTTTTTTTGTATGTATTAAGAAACTTTGTTTTCTTTTACAAAAATAATTTCGTTAAGGCATGTATACTTAACGATTTTGATTTAAAAAAAAAAAATATTTTGTTACGAATTTTTTTTGTTATTTTCGTAATTTTAAGTTTTTTTAAAAAACATAAAAATTTGTTTTTTTTTTTTAATTCGCAATCTTTTTCAAAATTTACATAATTATTTTAAAAGAACCTAACATATTTTATGTATGTTGATGTATGTATGTATGTAATGTATGTATGTATGTATGTATGTATGTATGTATGTATGTCTGTATGTATGTATGTATGTATGTATGTATGTATGTATGTATGTATGTCTGTATGTATGTATGTATGTATGTATGTATGTATGTATGTATGTATGGTATGTATGTATGTATGTATGTATGTATGTATGTATGTATGTATGTATGTATGTATGTATGTATGTATGTCTGTATGTATGTATGTATGTATGTATGTATGTCTATGTCTGTATGTATGTATGTATGTATGTATGTATGTAGGTATGTATGTATTATGTATGTATGTATGTATGTATGTATGTATGTATGTATGTATGTATGTCTGTCTGTCTGTCTGTCTGTCTGTATGTATGTATGTCTGTCTGTATGCTGTTGTCTGGTATGTCTGATTGTCTGTCTGTCTGTCTTTCTTTCTGTCTGTCTGTACTTGTATGTCTTCTGTTTCTGTTATGTATGTATGTATGTATGTATGTAGTAGTATGTATGTATGTATGTATGTATGGATGTATGTATGTATGTATGTATTCATGCATTCATTGTAATGACTTTTGAAAATATTCTCTGTGTATCATTTCATAAAGAGTGCAACTAAATTAAAAATGTTTTTGTTTGCGTGTGGTTATAAGTGAGAATAACACAATTCATTGGTTGGAACGAAATTCCCACACCCGCAAACATCCACAAGGTATACATGGGAATCACCGGATGGCATAACTCGTTATCAAATGACCACTTCCTGATCAGTAGGAAATTTCTCGGGTGCCTAATGGATGTCAAAACCATACGGGGAGCTGACATCTACAGCGATCACCAACTCCTGGTAGGCATAGTGAAGCTTCGACCAAGGGCTAATTATCACCAGGGCAAGCCCACTGGCAAATTGAACCTCGATCGTCTCGATCGTACATACATACATACGGAAATTGCAGCGAATTTTTCCAATCTCACATGCTCCAGAATGGAAAGGCAACCGCAGTCTTGGCAAATTTTCTACACGAATGTCATGAGAGTGCTCGTATCGTTTTGGGCCACGATAAATATAATTCTAGGCCATGGATTAGCGATGAATCGTGGAAAATGATACAGGAAAGAAAAGCCTTGCGGTCTAAGTTGAACGGACTGCGGGGAAACCAGGCAACACGCGATGAATACAAAGAGGCGGAAAAGAGAGTGAAGAGATCTGTGCGAAACAACTACCGCCAATTCATAAACCAAATCGCACAACAAGCAGAATCCGCCTCCTTTCGCGGCAATAGGCGTGATGTTTATGGGGCTGTCAGAAAACTCAGTGGCGAGCAGATGATCGTAATTCCGAACATAAGGGATGTCCAAGGCTGCATATTGACAACGAATGAGGAACAACTCAACAGATGGAGGGAATTTTTCCAGACAACCCCAATACAATCAGGTGACATGTATCTGAATACTCAAACTCACGGTGCTCAGGGACATCACATACCCACAACAGCTCCAACCCTCGACGAAGTAAGAAGGGCAGTCAAGAAGCTAAAGAACAATAAGGCAGCCGGTCCGGATGATCTTCCCGCAGAGCTTCTGAAATATGCCCCAGACTTAACCACGTACATTCTGCCGATCATACATACGATCATGGAAGGAGGGCACAATAGTCACAATACCCAAAAAAGGAGACCTAAGCCACTGCCGAAACTGGAGGGGCATAACACTACTCAATACCATTCAAAAAGTAGTAGCTTTTATAGTCCTAGACTGCATTAGTGATACACTAGAGTTGACCCTACGCCGCGAACTGGCAGGCTTTAGGGCAAATAGGTCTTGTGTGGACCATATTAATAGCCTCAGGATAATTATAGAACAGTCTGTCGAATGGAATTCACCGCTTTTTCTTGCGTTCGTCGATTTTGAACTCGCATTCGATACCATTAATCGCGAAGCTATTTGGAAATGTGTACAGAACATTGGGATACCTGATAGACTAATAGCGATAATACGGTCCCTGTGAACCATTTGAAATGGAAAACGGAGAAAGGCAGGGCTGTGTTCTGTCCCAAATGTTCTTCCTCCTAGTACTAGACTCCGTCATGACAAAAACCAATGGCGAAGCGACGGATGGCTTACAATGGAAGATCAATGGTCAACTTCACGATTTGGATTACGCAGATGACATATGCTTGATGTCACATACGATCTCAGGAATACAATCCAAAATCAGTAAACTGGAAGCAAACGCATTGGCAGTCGGTTCGAAAATCAACATCAGAAAAACTAAGATCATGCGGATTTCAACAAACGTCACAACACCAATAAAGCTTAATGACAACACCACAGAGGATGTCGACGAATTTTGCTATCTGGGCAGCATTATTAGCAAAGATGGAGGAGCCGATTCAGATGTGAAGAGTAGGATAAACAATGCCAGACACGCGTATACCTCCCTCAGTAGAATATGGCAGTCTTCACAGATCTCAAGAAAACACAAGATTCGCATTTTCAACACCAGTGTTAAATCCGTACTACTGTACAGGTGCGAGACATGGAAAGCAGTTCTATAACAAGGAAGCTACAGGTGTTCGTAAATAAATGCCTGAGGCGCATAATGGCGATATTCTGGCCAAGACGCATATGTAACAATGATCTACTCTCTATCTGCAACGAGGACCCAATTGACGTTGAAGTCCAACAAAGAAAATGGCGCTGGATTGGCCATATCCTCAGAAGAGAAAACTCAGATATTGATAAAGAGAGCCTTCAATATTACTTTTCTTGTGTGTGCTAGAACCTCCCTCGGAGCAATGAAGTGTTTTATATTATGTATAAATTTATAAATTCTTCATTAACTAAAAAAAAAAAAATAAACTTGATGCTTTACTTATAAAAATTGGAAATTACGAGGGACGAATTAAAGAATTAACAGATGATATTAAAAATTGCAACCAGTTAATTAAATACGTTGATGACAACAATAGCAACAAGATAAAAGACATCGATGACAAAAACGAAATTCTCAAAAGGCGTTAGACCAGATTAGACCAGATATTATTATCAATGGTTTGCCACGTAAGGACATAAAGTTGTGTGATGTTGTTTTAAAAATTTTTAATTTTTTGGATGTCACCGTTAGTTTTCATGATCTAAATATTTGTAATTACATCAACAACAGAAAATCTGTTCTAGTTAAATTTAATTCGCTATTGAAAAGGGATGCAGTTATGAATAGCTATTTTAAAAAAGGCACAATTATGGAAACAGATATTCTTAAAAACAATGGTGATAAGCGCATTTATCTTAATGACCATTTGACTGAAAAGGGAGTAAAATTAAACAGCTTATGTCGTGATCTAAGGAGAGATGAAACAATTGCTAAATTTCGCATTTTAAATTCCGATTTACCTCGAGTAAAAATACATTTTAAGGATACTAGTGAAAAAATTGTTAAATATGAGGAATGTTTTAAACAATTTAACTTTGGAAAACGGCAACAAGAAATCCCTCAAGCTCCAGCAATAGAAGATACTCAAAGTAACAGGGAAGTTTCAACAACTCCTCAGTGACGAATTCGAATTCATTTATAACTGCTTCTCAACACTACTAAATAATTTATGGGCTATATTTAAAAACAAAATCTCATTAGTTTGTAATATATCAATATTTTTTTTAATGTTTTTAAAAAAACATGGATATAAATATATATCTCCCTAATTTTTCTAGCAAAAATTATACACCTTTCAAAATTCTAATATTTTTCTAATTCGAAAATTACTTAGTGCTATTTTAGACACCGATGATGTGTAACTATTTGGGTTTGTGGAGGAGGGATGAAAAATATTTTTCTTTTGTTCTTCCTTCTCCCACAAGCTCGGGTACTTGTGCGGCAGTGATCGCTGTGTCCAGAACAGCACTTGTGTACCTTAATATTATAAATTTGTTCCATTAAATAATTTTTCTCTAATTATTCTAATGCTAGAAAAATTGTATGACTTTCAAACTGCTAATTTTTAATTAGTGTTTGAAATGTCTAGAAATTCTACACTGAAATTTTAGATTAATACCCTTATTCTATAACTTAAACGTTCGTTCTGTTAACGTTCTTAACATGAATTTTTAAATTTTTGTATTCTATAAATATTTTCTGTAAAATGTTATGTTTTCAACATAAAAGTGCTCTGATAGTAACGAAATGAAGTGTCAATTTCAACGATAGTTTTTTTGTAGTGATAGTTTCTTTAAATGGCAGAAAAAAATAAATTTTTGCAAATTCAAATATTTAGGGGTAAAAGTGGGTAAAACAGGTCTTATAGTACACGCTATTAGAGATACAAGAAAATTTGCATTCATCTGCATCTGCTTCTAAAAAAAGCAGATCGATGTACGTTTAGGGTGTAATAATGTGTAAAAAATAAGATTTTGGTACTTTTTTGGCCGTTTATAACTTTTTAACTAATAAACGGCTGGACCGATTTTCTTGAAACTTTCACAGAGACTTTCTGTATGTCTAGAAGGAATACTGTTTATTTCCAAATTTCAAGTAGGTAGGGTGCTACTTGCACATACATATAAAATAAATAGTAAAAAGTCACATATTTGAGAAATTGCAACTGCAAGAGTCATCAAATTTTGTATGGACAATTTTAACATAAAATAAGATTTTATGAATTTTGACACAGAATTTTGAGAATTAAGCATAACACGAACATGTTTGACATCCATGTGAGTTTTTGAGGTAATAATATTCGCGAAAAGTATAAAATAAACGATATTAAAAGAAAAGAAAAAAGTTTTTTTCACAAATGCTAAAAAAATTAATAAAATAATTGTAATAATTTTGACAAACAATTTTTGTTACCGTATTTACTAAAATTGAAAATATATTACCACATCAAACTTTTTTTTTAAATTTCGAACAAATTATTTTTTAAATTGTTCTAACTTAAAAAAATTGGGCATCTGGTAATTTTGAATTGTTTATCAAATTCACAAACCAATTTTTAAACTGTTATTATTATAGATTACAAAATATACATGTTAACGCTTTTGTTTCTGTACATTTACAGAAACGAACGAAAAATTATAGAATAAGGGTATAAGTGTGTTAACATACATACATATGTGACGATGCTTTATAACATTTCAATAAAAATAAAAAATACTAAAAAATTATTTACTCTGATGTTTAAATTTTGAATTCAAATTAAATTAAAGTTAATGTAAGATTTTATAAGGAATCGTCACATATATTTATATATTTCTTATTTATACAATCATTGAATACTTATTTTTGAGAAAACTTGTTATACCCTACACCACTTTAGTGGGGAGGGTATATTAGGTTTGTGCTGTTGTTTGTAACGCACAATAATATTGGTCCTATACCCACCTTAAAGTATACCAATCGGCTTAGAATCATTTTCTTAGTCGATTTAGCTATGTCCGTCCGTCCATGTAAACCTTTTAATCGAACTACAGGTCGCAATTTTGAAGATAATTCAATGAAATTTGGTACATGATATTCTATTGTCACAGGGACGAAGCCTATTGAAAATGGTTAAGATCGGTCCATTATTTCACCTAGCCCCCATACAACTGAACCTCCGAATAGGGCTTGTATACCTTGTAATCAAACTACAGGTCGCAATTTTAATTTTTTTATTTCAATGAAATTTGGCACACGATCTTCTATGGTATCGGAGACGAATCCTGTTAAAAATGGTTTACATTGGTCCATTATTTCACCTAGCCCCATACAACTGAACCCCCGAATAGGGCTTGTAAACCTTGTAATCAAACTACAGGTCGCAATTTTAAAGATAATTCAATGAAATTTGGCACATGATCTACTATGGTACCGGAGACGAAGCCTATTGAAAATGGTTAACATCGGTCCATTATTTCACCTAGGCCCCATACAACTGAATCCGCCGAATAAGGCCCTTAAGTTCATAAGGTCGTATCTCGACAAAAAGCTGCAAAATCAAGTTCTATACTAGCCTTGATGACCCTCAAAAATTTTATAGTTATAGGGTCTCATTTCACCATAGCCCCTATACAAACCCCCCTTCAAAATTTGACTTAAATGTCCACAATTTTATTCAAAAATAAATGTGTTAAGTATATCTGAGGCAAGGTACAATTCAACTTAAATGCTTTGTTATGAAAACTAAATCACATTTTAATTTTTTAACAGGTGTAGGGTATTATATGGTCGGCCTCGCCCGACTATAATTGCTTACTTGTTTTTCTGATAATTTCTTTTTTTATATACATTTTCCTATATTACCAGAATTATGTGTTTCACTAAAATATGTTTGATAGATTTGTCTATCACAATATGCTAAAATTGATGAACTAAGAGATTTATTAACTAATTCCAACGTACATGTAATGGGGTCTTTCTGAAACGTGGCTCCAACCAGACACGCCTAATGAATCATTACATGTACCAGGATATACGTTATATAGAAATGATCGACCCTACCCTACCAGGGTAGCGGGGTTGGTCTATTAGTGTCTTTTCTTTCAATGCGTATAATTTATGCAAAGCTATTTTAATTGAAGTTAAGAGTCACAACACTTCTATTTTAATAGGTACTATTTATCTTCCCACTGGAGATCTTAATGCAATGGAAGATACGCTTGGAGAAATATTTTCTCAGTACGAAAATATAATGATAATGGGTGACTTTAACTGTAATTTATTTGATCCCATGAAATCATCTATTTCCAGGTCTCTTTGCAGGAGGTTAGGATTATCTTATAAACACAACTTTTTGCCCACCCACTGGGATATTTACAACTTCTTTCTTGTTGGTGGTCAATGTAATATTTCCTTATCTGGCCAGGCGTCTGTTCCGTTTCTGCAGTCTTATCATGCCTTAATTTACATTTCATTGCCATTCACCACATATAGAAATGATAGCTACATTGAATACAGAAAGTTTGATGATACTGACATCAATATCATTAGAACTCATGTAGATCAATTTAACTTTTCCTTATTTCACAATAATAATTCTGTAAATTATAAGCTAAATATTTTAAACTCTCTTCTATCCGAATTGTATCAATTTGTTCCTATTATTAGATTTAAAACAAGTTAGAGTGTCATATTCGGCTATGCCGAATCTTAAATACCCTCCACCAGCAAGCTACTTTTTATTAAAACTCATTTAAATATCTAATTTTCAGATAACTGGGCAAAATTTTTGTTTCCGTATTGAGGGTACTAACATTTATGCATATGTCAAACTAATAAGGTCGAGAAAAATTTATATTAATTCCGTAGAAGGATTTATATATACAAAATACACATTTATGTCGAATTTTATCCCGATAACTTTGATTGTCAATGTGCATTTGAGTAATTTTCGGAAATGGTCCTTATATGGGAATTGTGACCAATTATCGACCGATAAGGAAAAAATTTCGTATAATGATTTATATGCCAAAAAAAAAATTCAATTCGAATTTTACTATAATAGATTTACTAATTAATGAAATATGTGCGTTTAGGTGATTTTCGGAAGTGCTATATATGCATACGAGCTATGACCTTACACAAAACATATATTTTGTCGAATTTTATCAAGATATCTTTATTTGATAATGAAATATGTGCGCTTAAATGATTTTTTTGAAGTGGACCTTATATAGGAGCTATTACCATATATGGACCAATCCGGAAAGTTTTGGAAGAGTGATTCATATAAAGACAAAACATATTTGTGCCGAATTAAATATTTGCGTTTAAGTGATTTTCGGAAGTGGGACTTATATGGGAGCTATGACCAATAATGGACCAATCCGGGAAAAAATGATTTTCGGAAGTGGGCCTTATATGGGAGCTATGACCAATAATCGACCGATCCGTAAAAAATTTTGTAGATTGATTTGTATGTACAAAAACATATTTAACTCGAATTTTATCACAATAGCTTTATTCATCAATGAAATATGTACATTTAGGTGATTTTCGGAAGTGGACTTTATATGGGAGCTATGACCAATAGTGGACCGACTGAG
Source organism: Lucilia sericata (assembly GCF_015586225.1). Taxonomy (NCBI): domain Eukaryota; kingdom Metazoa; phylum Arthropoda; class Insecta; order Diptera; family Calliphoridae; genus Lucilia; species Lucilia sericata. Next base: position 51,867 of record NW_023994611.1, read on the forward strand.
ATCTCGTTGACTGTATGATTTCTGTTCATATTATATTTGCATGTACAAAATTTTGTGTTGATACCGATATATTTGAGGGAGTTATTAACGATAAACTAATTTCCGGGAATATATACCTTTGTATGGGGGCTATGGGAAATATTCGATCGATTGTAAAGATCTTGAACATGATTGGATCTTGAACTGGCCTAAAAAAATAATGCGTGACAAAATTTATCGAAATATCTTTGGTAGTTTCTGAGAAAACTTCAAAAGAATGTTGAAGTGTTTACACAGACAGACAGACGTGTTTTACACAGACAGACAGACAGAGGGACATAGCTAAATCGACTCAGAATTTGATAAGGAGCCAGAATATATATACTTTGTTGGGTCTTAGATGAATATTTCTTGAGTTACACACGGAACGACAAACTTATATATACCCTCTATCACCACTGATGGTGGTGGAGGGTATAAAAAGATCCATGGATGAGAAAGAGAGAAGTTATTGCAGCTAGGTCTCTTAGAAATCGTGCTTTCAAAAATTTTAGAGACTTATGGATGATGATCGCATAATTTACTGTCGCCTAAGAAATAAGCTATATATTAATATTTTTGATAATGCTGACAACAGAAAAATGTGGCGAGTTTTGAATAATGCGGGATGTGGCAATAGAAATGTATCTAACTTTTCAGAAATTGATATAAACCCTTTGACTCGGCCTTTTGTTGTAAATAATAATGCTACTAATGTATTTGATTTCGGATCTTTGAGTGGACATACTGACGGATTTTCATTTAGACGCATATACGCGGTAGAACTACTTTCTGCCCTATCCAAAGTTAAATCAAATTCCATTGGAACTGATAGGTTTCCTATTAAATTCATTAAACTTGTTTTTCCATGTATTTTACAGCCTGTTTTACATTTATTTAATACGATAATTACTATATCTAATTACCCTCAACAATGGAAACTTTCCCGCGTCGTTCCTGTACCTAAAAGAGACTCCGCTACTGAATTTAGGCCAATAAGCATTTTACCTGCTATCTCTAAAGTCATGGAACACGTTTTAAAAATACAAGTTCTTGATTATATTTGTCAACACAATCTCATTAGTGATATTTAGTACGCATACAAAACAGGACACAATACCACTGGCATGCTTATAGGTATAACCGAAACTATCAGAGATAACTTAAATAAAAACAAGAGTTGTGTCATGGTTTCCTTCGACCTTTCTAAAGCTTTTGAGCGTTTAGATCATTCGGTTCTAATTCGTAAGTTAAGAGTAAAGTTTAGGTTCTCTGTAATGGCTTGTTGACTTATTAATTCTTACTTACAAGGAAAGTCTGAATATGTTAGTGTACAAGAAATTTATTCGGACATTTAATTCAATATTACATGTGGAGTCCCACAGGGAACTATTATTGGACCAATTCTGTTTCATTTATATATGGATGACTGCACTGAATGTTTTGATTCGAACTTGGTAACTCCATTCATTTATGCCGACGATATACAGCTTTTGTTTGGTGGCTCCAGGGAGTGTCCTGATGTTTTGGAGGCCATTATAAAATTTACTCTTGATAGTCTGTATGATTGGATGATGCTTAACTCTTTTGTAGTAAATACTAATAATACCAAGGTTATAATGTTTCGCACAGCTCGTAGAAATTACACTTATCCGGTGTCAGTTCTCTTATCTTAGATAGAATATTTCTTGTGATCAAGAGAATTGTATGGGTTTTCTATTGTATTAAATACTATGAACACATATCTAATGCTATTAATAACTTTTTATTCTGTTCTTTCAAACAGTACATAAAACTCCATAATTTAATATACTTTTATAAGATCATTAAATACGGCACACCATTATATCTTCATAAAAGATTTATTTTTTCTAGATCCACCAGAAATCCATAAATTATTTTACCGCTTACAACGTGTTCTGTCTATGAACGATCGTTCATTGTAAGAACTGCAAGATTCTGGAATATCTTACCTAGTGATCTTAGAAGGTTTTCTTTTTCTTGCAGGTTATTTCGTAAATGCCTTCTCGATCATTTTAATGATCATTAAATTTATAATGTCTACCCTAATAGTAAGTGTTATAGAATGAGCGGAAGTTCTGTTTACTTTTATAGAAAATTAAAATGGATTAGAAATTTGTTTAAGTTTTTTACGTTCAATATCACGTGAATAAATTCACATTCAGGAAGAACCTTGTATTTTTGGTTTCATCCGTTTAGCATCCACATTATAGAAAATTTCGATAGTACTATTTGAAAAAAGTACTATAAAATACTTCTTATAGATTCTCATTTAATCAACAATTTTATGTTTCTGTGTTCAATATTATAGACAATTCAAAAAATATAATTGATGAATGAAAAAGTACCAAAAGCCCCCTTCAGTTACAATTTCATATTTCTATGTAATATATATCGGAAAAATATCAAAAAGTGCCATCGGAAAAACGAAAAAGTACAAAAATATCTCTCAATGGACCGGATGTCTTGTGTTCCGGTTAACCATTATAGAGAATCCAAAAGTTACCATTTGTAGAAAGGACCAAAGAGTACCCACTTACAGAATATTTTTCCGTCAAGACCATGTATGTCAAAATTTATGTTCCTAGAAAATTTAAAAAGTAACATTCATGAGATAAAAAGTTCTCTCTTAAAGAATCTTATTCAATCAGGACCGTGTATGTTTAATAATCATGTGTTTTTAATTCATATTATAGAACATACAGAGTATCATTTGAAGAAAGAAAAAGTACCAAAAGTGGAATAAATTCTACCTTTGTGGAAAGTACTAATAAAAATAGTACAATTTTTCCCTTTTCGCTTAGAAATATACTTTTTGAGAATTATGTTTACAAAATGTTCCGTATTAAAATCTGTTTCGAAATAACGGTAATGAATCCATCTCTTCTTTTTGCTGTTTATTCGCTTAACTCAGAGCTTCCAAATAAGCGAAATTTTGTTTCAATTTCTATTACGCAAAGTGAAATATTTTATATTTGCTGGAAAAAGTGAACTTTTTTCGCGAGCACAAAAACTGCAACGCAATGGAATAACAGTAAATTTATGATTTTTATTGCGTTTTGAATGAAAGTTTTTTGATGAAATTATACAATACGAGCATTATAGTAGTAGCAGTTATTATCTAATCAAAAAAAAGAAATATTATTGAAGCTCTAGAGGATAAGAGTCCATGCTTTAAATTGGTTCGTTCTTTTGAGTGAAAAATTTGGCGTAAATCGATATGAATCACGATTTCACTTGAGAAAAAGCATGGAAAGGGAACAGATAGTGGTTGTCTATGGAAATATTCCACTTTTAAAGACCGTCAGGTGATTAAATTGTTCAAAATCGGCTGACGAAAGAAGATAGTGGACGTTGCTAGTTTCACAAAGGAGCATATGGAAGATTCTATTGGAGTTCACATTGCTCGCGGAAGTTTTAATAAAGTGTAATTTGATTGGAAAACGATTTACTAAGGAACTACTCATCACCAGAGTCAAGAAAAACAAGCCCCGTTATTTTGCGAAACGTATCAGCATTGGTCAAGTGAACAGCGGGTTAAGGTCTTATCTGACGACGTGAGCATATAAAATTTATTTGGCTCCGATACCATAAATTTCTTACTAGATGGGCTAGACAAAGACAATATATTCGTCTAATATTCACATATGTCGAAAAATCCATTTTGGAGTGGTGCAAGAAGCGAGATTTTCGCAATAAAATCACTGATTATATGTCAAGCATTTACAGTATCACCTGACCAATGCTTACCACATTTCTCAAACTCAAAGCGGTACTTTTTATTGACTCTACTAATCTGGGATTCCTTTGTTAATCATTTTCCAAGCAAATTACACTTTGTTAAACCTTCTGCGGGCAATTTGAACTCAAATAGAGTCACCCATATGCTCCTTTGTGAAACTAGCAACGTCCACTGACATCTTTCGTGAGGCGATTTTGAACAATTTAATCATGTGACGGTCTTTAAAAGTGGTAGTTTTCCATAGATGACCACTATCTGTTACCTTTCCACGATTTTTCTCAAGTGAAATCGTAATACAGATCGATTTACGCCAAATTATTCACTCAAAAAAACTAACCAATTTCAAGCATGAATTCTTATCCTATAGAGCTTTAATAATAGTTCTTTTTTGATTAGATAAGAATTACTACTATAATAATATTCGTATTGTATAATTTCTTCAAGAAACTTTCATTCAAAACGCAATAAAAATCATAAATTTACTGTTATTTCATTGCGTTGTATTTTTTGTGCTCGCGAAAAAAGTTCACTTTTTTCAGCAAATATAAAATATTTCACTTTGCGTAATAGAAATTGAAATAAAATGTCGCTTATTTGGAAGCTCTGAGTTAAGAGAATAAACTGGAAAAAGAAGAGATGGATTGATTACCGTTGTTTCGAATCAGACAAAATCAAACATCATATGACCCCGCGTTGCAATTTTTGTGCTCGCTACTGTATATCACAGATAAAACTCAAACGATTCAAATCTACATTTATTTGTTCCAGAAAAATTGTGCTTTCAAAAAGTACCGAACAATTTATTCGAATTTGGGCAAATATAGGCCTTAATACTCGAATTCCAAAATAATATACCAACAGCTTATTTTGTGTGAGTAAATAAACTAATTTTTAAAATTTTATTAAAATTGGCTCAATGAGTTTGGATAAAATTAAATATCCCGTTTTTTTCCCTTTTGGTACTTTTTCCCTGTGAAATAGCAAACATTTTGTTTCAATAAATATTACAGAGTTAGCCTGTAAATAGGAATACTTCAATACATCAAAAAAATTTTCTTAATGTGCTAAAAAAAAAGTACCAAAAATATAGTTTTCTCCCTTTTACACCCAAAAAAGACAAAATTTAAAAAAAGTACGAAACAGGTGTCTCCTAATTTTGGGAGATATATTTAAAATATGTACAAAAATTTTATTTTGTTTATTAGTCAAAAAGTTATAAAGGGCCAAAAAAGGTACCAAAATCACCTTTGTTACAGATTTTCACAAATGGTAACTGGACTAGATTTAAACAAAGAAACTCAAGATCAGTGTAAAACCCTTATGATGGGAAAAATTCATACTGCGGTTTTTCCAAAACAATCTGAAAATATATCTGAAGAAGTCCTTGATTTAATTCATTCGGACGTGTGTGGTCCAATGAATGTGGAATCTCTTGGCGGATCGAGATATTTTTTATCTTTCATAGATGATAAATCAAGACGAATCTGGATATATTTCTTAAACCAAAAAGTGAAGTGTTTGATAAATTTAAAATTTTTAAAAGTATGGTTGAACGTCAAACAGGTCCTCAAATAAAAGCAATAAGAAGTGATAATGGTGGAGAGTATAGCAGCAATAAATTTAATAAATACTTAGAAGAATGCGTCATTCAACGTCAACTAACAGTTTCTTATACTCCTCAACAAAACGAATTCGCGGAAAGGTATAACCGAACAATGGTAGAAATGACACGATGTCTTTTGATTGATTCAGACTTGACCATAAATTGTGGGCTGAAGCTATAGCTACAGCAGCTTATTTGCGAAATAGATGTCCATCGAAAAGTTTATACAACAAAACTCCTCATTAGGTCTGGACGGGTCGAAAACCTAATGTAAAACATCTGAAGATATTTGGTTCAACTGCTGTTGCCTTAAATAAGAAACACAAAGGCAAGTTTGATGAAAAGGGTTCATTGTTAATATTGGTTGGTTATTATCTTGTATTTAAGGCTTATAGATTATACGACAAGGAAACAAATAAGGTGTATGAACGTCGTGACGTATTATTTGATGAAAACCGAATACCTGTAAACGAAGAGAATTCTTCAAATAAGGAATTTATTTCGTTTACTGATCTCCTAAAAACAAATAAAGTAGTACAACATGAAAGTCAAGCCGACGTTACAATTACGGATGAAAATGTACCAGAAATTATTCCAGAAGAAGAGAGTGATGAAACAATTTCTGAAGATTTTTATGATATGGACGATTTTGTTGGATTTACATCACCAGTAGAAGATATTCCTGAAGAAACCGGTAATGCAACCCGTGGACCTGGCCGACCGAAAATTTTAAGAACAGGTAAACGTGGAAGTCCAAGAAAAGCTGTTAATTTACTAAATAATGTGGTGGAGGATAAAGTTCCTAAAACATATAAAGAAGCATTATCTAGTAAAAATTGTGAGAAGTGGCAAGATCTGGCAACGCCATGAAAAGTGGAACAGCATTATTTTATTTTGTTAATCAAACATTTTGTTTAAATCTCAAAAATAATTGTTTTATAACAGATACATATTTACTATAATGATATAGATATGAATTTATTTCATTCTATATTTAAGTAAATATATGAGTTTTTTTTTCTTAAGTGTATTTTATAACAATAAAATCTGTTAATCTATAAACACTTGCATATATTCGCCGCCATTGTTGCTGTTTTCTTTTGCTAAAAAATGAAATGTAAAACAGCATAAAGCTCCCTACGTGTGCACCTGCAAAAAAAAAGTTATCAAATCCAGTCGTAGTGTTGATTGTGCATTATGTGGATTATACTTCCACATTTAATGTGTTGGAATTACTGAAGATCGACATGATGCTTTTCATAAAAATAAAGTGGTATTTTCATATATACATATATACATATGATATAGACCAACTACTTCTAAAACATCGCATGATGATCTGAATCAGTGCCTACATAAATTAACAGCTGATCTTGAAAGGCAATTTGAAGAACAAAGCCGTACATTTGAACAACAAGTTTATACAAGCATTGCTGCCCTTGATACAAAAATGGTTGAATTATTCAATAATTTCCGTGAAGAACATAAAAAAAATCATTGAAAACATAAAATATGATGTTACACTCTTTATTTATTTATTTGTATTTCTTTGATATTGATTTGTTTACATTTTATCTTATTGATTAAAGAGGTTAGCAATATAAATTCCTTTTCTACTTTAACATTTTGTTTTGTGAAAATATAGATAATGAATTAATGTATAATTGTTTTGGAGGAAAAATTTAAGAAAAAAAAACCTTTTTTAACAATTCCTATGACTAAAAACTAAGTTGAAGGGGTAAAAAAATTATAAAGAGATTAGGTCTTTTATATGTTGGATTTCTGAGAGTTCACATCTTCTAATAAAATTATCTGTTAAATAATTTAACTTGACATTGACAGTATGAAATCCAGCAAGAGTGTGTAGTCTTCGCGTTGAGTAGTGCCATGGAAGTTTAAAAATCATTTTCAAAAGTTTGTTTTGTGCTACTTGAAGTTTCTTCATGTGGCAATTTGCTGACGTTGATACATACATGTGTATAATAAAACATAATCGGGTGAAAGATAGATTTAATTGTTTTTTTTTTTTTTTGTTTTCAATTGATAGTTCCGATTTCCTGTTAATTAGGGGGTATAATATTTGTGTAACTCTGTCTGTTATCTAATGTAGATAGCATATTATTTTGTCTACAATATCTGGAATGTGGTTTTTGAAGTTTAATTTTGAATCAAATATAACTCCTAGATACTTAACATTTTCTTTCCAATTAATGTTGTGGTTTAAAAATTGTAAAGGATTTTGAGGTGTAAAACAAGGCTTTCGCTTCCTCGTAAAATAGATGGCTTTAGTTTTCTCTTGATTAATTAAAATTTTCCATTTTGTAAAATAATTGTTAATTTCTACCAGAGCAGATTCTAAATTATTTATTATAATTTCTGCATATAAATAAGCGCTTAGGATAGAGGTATCATCTGCAAACCGGAGTCTATAAGACTCCGGAGATTCAGCAGGTTTATTTGGTTAAGGTATTGCTATAGTTTTTGATTTTTTCATTGATTTGGAATATAACATAGCTTTAAGCAAGCATTGAACAGATTTGTAACATATTTGATTCCATTCTTTGCAAGATTTTTTAAACATATGTTGTTTATTTCATCTATGCCAGGTGATTTTTTGTTTTTCATAATCTTATGTAGTTTCCCGTTTTTTCCTCTGTTATATAATAACTCGGAGATATATTACATATTTCACAGCTTTTTAACCTATTTACGACATTATTAACTGTAATAGTAGTTTCGTTGTCACTGAGATGGCTTGAGATATTATTGTTTAAGCAAAACGTATCCACTAAAATATTGCATTTTTCTTCAAGTGTACTGTATATTGTAGAATTAGCTTAAAGTAAAGGTATGTTTTTGTGTTTTCTTTTTAAAATTTTAGATAAATTCCAGAATGGAGAAGAATATTTATCTAATGTAGATAGCATATTATTATACGATTTGTTTTTTATTTAAAAATTTCCTTTTTAGTAACTTTGTTCAATTTAGTCATTTGATAGTGATTGTTTATATCCCTATATCTCATCCAATTTCTTCTGTAGTTGGTAGTTTATTGTCAGGTACAGATGGTTTCATTTTTGGTACACTGTATTCTATTGCTGTAGTAATTATATTATTGAAGGACATGTATTTGATATATCCGCAAAACTTTGTTGAAGTGGAAGATTTCTATTTATGTATCGAGCATATTTAGACCAAATTGCTTTATTGAAATTGTATGAAGTGTTTTCAATTTAATTAACACTCACGTTTACGTTTCACAAAGAAGGTATACATCAATTTTGTTGTTATTTATGAACTCAAAAAGTTCATCCTTTTTAAAACGAACACCACGAGCATTCCATAAAGCCATTTTTAATACATTATTATTCATCGTAATAGAAATTTGAATGCGAGGCTAGTTATGACCTCAAATTGATCCGAATGGGACTTGCATTTGCTCAGATTACTTATGAGTGTAACAGTAAGTGATTTCAGTTCTTCTAAAGAAAACAGATTTTCAATATTATTGTTTTGAGTATACTGCATAGTGTTACCCCATGTATTTACATTTGTCGAAACATTTTGTTGTAAGCTATTAGGAAAATGTGTAGTATGTTCATTACTATTATTATTTAAATATCTATTGGTTGGTTTTGTGGATCTTCTTGGCTAAGAACGTTTTTTAAATTCTAGATAGGTTGCTCTGTTTGGACAGTCTGGCGACATGGTCTTATGAGAGCCTTTGCAGTTTGCACATTTAATTGCATCTGATTTACATTCAGAGGTTTTGTGATTTCCAGCACAGTTTTCACAGTAGGTTTTAACGTTGCACCTGTTAGAACCGCGGCCAAACATTTAGCATTTGACATTTGGCGATTTGGTTTTTGATACTCCCATCTGACCTTAATATAATTTATTGAGGAGTAATTTTGTCTCAGCTCTTTTAGTGAGATAGACTTCTTTCAAAATAAACTACAAAAATGACTATTTCACCCCTATTTACCATTTTAAGCCTTTAGCCAAAAGATCTTTTTTAATTACAAATGGGTCGCATTTGTCTAAACCCAAAAGCACAGCTTTGTATGGTTTTTCATTTTTAGTAGCATAAGTAAAATATTCAAACTGACAATTTTCTTTTAATGCTTTACCGATTTTATCATAATCATCTTTTTTTGAACAGAAAACTTTTAAACCAAGACATCTTTCTAATTGAATAATCGGTTATTTTTAGTATTCTCATCAATTCGTGTACTTGCTCTGTTTTACTCTTCAATATAGTTAAAGGTGGTACTTTTTCCTTAATGACTTCATCGATAACACTTTTATCATCTTTATCTATTGTTTGAAGAGGAGCATAATAATTTTGATTGGCAATTCTCTGAGAAGAGGTTGGTTTATTGGTTTTACTCATTTTGATCTGTATTAATTTTTTATTGTATGAAACAACGTAACTGTTTAATTTAAAAGAAGAAAACACTTTGTAGATTTATAAACACGACTTTACACCACAAGTGCAAGTTCAAGAGTGAGATGTTACACTTAATAACAATATGTTAAAACAAGTTGATACAGCTGCTCGCAAACGCATCTCTAGAAATGCAGAACAATATATTACAAAGAAGATTAAACAGATGTAATATTGTTATAAAAGGTTTATCTCAGAATATTAAAGATCTGAGAACTGTTTTTATTAAAATTGCATCGGAACGTAGTATGTCATTATCTAATGTTGATATACAGGACATCACATATTTCAGCAACTATAAATCTGTGCTGGTTAAATTGAATTCTGTTCGAAATCGAGACCAAATAATGATGAACTTTTCAAAAATTAAATTTATAAGACGTAAGGATGTAGATGGTGGCAATTGTGAAACAAAAATATTCCTCTGTGATCATTTCACTCCGGCTGCTGCTAACCTTTTTGCTTTGGCTGTTAAACATTCTAAATGTATTCTAAATTATAAATTTATCAACACCGATATTCCTAAGGTTAAAGTTACTTTATCAAATAATGTTAGGAAAATTGTTAATACGGATCAATGCTTAGATACCCAGCAAAAAGTTACATGACAAAGATGTTGTTTAATCAGAGGTGCAAGTGATGACGAATTGGTTCGATTTAGGTGAAACATGCATGATTTTAACATTAGCGTGTCATTGGAGACCACGCGAGAATTTCGAATAATCGAACCAATGCAAATTCAATGATTCGAAAACGATGTTTCATTGGTTCAAGCTATTTCATTTTTATGTGTTTTTGGAAGATATTTTTAATATTTTTAAGAAAAATATTATAATAAATATGGGAAAATATATAAAATAATATTAATAATCAAAAATATTTCTAATAACACATAAATTTCATTTGATTAAATTAACAATCTGAATTAATTTTTAAAGTTTTAAAGGAATTTTTTAACTGCGGAATAGGTAGAATTTTAGAACGAGTAGTATTAGCACTGTTATTAAAGAAGTCATGAAACTTGCATTCACTTTGCACTCCTGCAAAATTTTTTGCTGGATATGGAAGATGATATACGTGGTTCTTCTTATGGAAATAGTTCTCTTTCTGATAGTGAAATAAACCCTAGCAAATAATAAATTTAATAAAAGATTAGCGATTAAATTAAAATTAATCCTCGAAAGTTGTCTTTGAATACTCAATTTGTTCATTTTGTTTGCAAGTTTAAGCGCCCAATGGTTTAAACTTAAGCATGAAATGCATAATTGACATCCGATCGAATAAGAAATAAAATGCCGCGACAAAAAATCTAGATAGACATTTGAAACTAATGCATCCCGATTTGTATTCAGATTATGTGAAAAAAGAGTGATAACAAAAATAACCCATCAAATTTAAAAACAAAAATTGTTATGAATGATTTAAATCGAGCAAACGTTGAGTTAGCAACTGTCGAACTGTTTACAAAAAATGGACGCCCACTGCATATGGTAGAGGATCGAGCTTTTAAAATATTGGTGCATCCTGTTTAGGACGCTTTAAACATAATCCTCAATGAGCATAATGTTGGTGAAAGGATAATAGCTTTCTCACAAAAACTGAAATTATCCAGGATTTAAAAGGAAAATTGTTATCATTAAAAATCGATGCAGCAACCAGACACGATTTAAGTGTTCTTGGTATTAATGTGCAATACATTAACCCTTTCAGGGTCAAAAATAATTTATGTCTAGAAAAAAACTTGAAAACTTATATTTAAGATCTCGGGGGAGTTTTCCAGATTTTTCCTACCGAGCGCGTCCCCGGGTGGCGGATAGGGGGTGGTGATGGACCATCTGTCCTCTCCTAGCTTTAATTTCACTTAAGCTGAGGGAGGGCAGATTGTCCACCTCCTGGGAATATTATATTCCCCGCGGACCAAAAAACTGGTCTCCGTGGCGGACAATGCGTCAAGTGTACAGCATGACGCTGGCAAAAATATAGGGGTGAAAGAGAAGGATGTACTCGGAGAGAGCTCTAAGCTACCTCAGCCTTTAAATATAGGTGAGGGTTCCGACTCTGAATCCTCAGATGATAATAATAATAATACCATTATAGCAAATCCCAAAAAGGATGAAGTAGAGCAAATGGTGAAAGAGGTGAGTGATAGCATAGCTAAACTACCTATTACTAAGAAAAGACTTTCTGGAGCACAGAGGAGGAAGTTGAAAAAGATGCTTCAGGAAATCATAGTTAGTCAATCCCACGACACTCCAAAGGAAAAATCGGACTCTCTCACAAGATCTGAGGCAAAAAGGATCAGGTCTCCCGAGGAGTTGACAACTGAGAATAAACCTAAGAAGAAAAAGAGCTCCCCGTCTTCTAATACACAGTCGAAGCCAAGCCATACTTCATTCAAAGGAATCTCAACCTGCGAGTAAGGGTGACAACGCCAAGCCAGATATTCCGAAGACGAACACGTCGGCGAAATCAACCTCGAAGGTAAGGGAATCTCAAAAGAAGCCCCGAAAAACGAGGAAGGAGAAGCTAGACGGAGGAAAAGGAAAAGAGCCGCCATCTTACGCCAAAGTTGCCAGAAGTAGGCACCGGGACGATCTCTGCTATGCAGTTTACGATGCCGGTAATCCGACAGGCAAAATTCCAATACACCAACAGAGTAAAATAGAAGACCTGGTCAACAATAAGATAGTGGACCATGCAATCGCTTCAAAGGGCAAACAACCAATAGAGAGCGAGAGCTGCGAGTTCAGCATGGGCGCGATGTTGATGAGGTTGGCATCTCACCAATGTGTTAGCACCCTAAAGAACTTGGTGGAAAGTATCCCTCCTCCCTGGGATGGCGCTAGGCTGGGACTGGCAAAGAAGAGCGAGCTTCCGGTGCTCCTAAAGTCCACTGTCTACATAAAAGGATGGGGCAGTAAACTGGCTAATGAACGTATACTGGAAATTCTTGGAGGTCAAAATGCTGAGCTGGCCGTGGAAAAATGGGATGTCTTTTACAGGAAAGAAGAACCTGAGGGAACTTTATTTGTAATAGGTATCGACCAGAAATCCATGGCTAGTCTTGCCAAGAATAAAGGTAGGGCTTACTTCGCCTCTAAATCTGTCATATTCAAAATTGGGAAGGTGCCGATTGGAAGGGCTGTTACAACAAGCCTCGAAAAGGACACTAAAAAACCTAAGACCACAGCATCAGTATCCACTACTGATAACGTTGAGGATTCAAATCCTAAAATCGAGGAATTTACCATTAACCCGCCAGAAGAAAGTGTAGTTGCCCTTTCCAAAATTGGGAAGGCGCCGATTGAAAGGGCTGTCAAAACCGGCCCCGACAAGGACACTAAAACACCTAAGACAGTACCCAAAGCATCATTAGCAAGTAGTAGCAAGTTGAGGAGTCAAATCCTAAAAGCGAGGAGGAAATCACTCACCCGCCAGAAGACAGAACAGCATTGCTCTCCAGAATTGGGAATGTGTCTATTAAAAATACTGCTAGTCCTATGCCTGATAAGGACACCGCAGTGCCATCAACAGTACTCACGGCATTAATAGCCACTTCAGGCTATCCGGAGGAGTCAAATCCAAAGAGCGAGGAGGTGACCACCAACTCGCTGGAAGACAGTTTAATGGATGACCATGATTGAGGTTATCCAAATAAACCTCCATCGGAGCGAGACAGCTACCAACGCTCTGATGGCTAAAATCAACACAGGTAAAATACATATAGCTTTAATCCAGGAACCTTGGACGATTCGCAACAAGGTTTCTGGATTAAATCACGTAAATTTCCAACTTTTCTACGCTGATACAGGATATCGCCCGAGAACATGTATCTTATGTCACAAGAACTTATGTTTTCTCCTCTCAACAGGATTATCAACATCGGATGCAACGGTGCTGAAGCAAGGTCGTGGCAACATATTCCTTGTATATATTTACCTGCCTTTCGATTCTCCGACACTACCACCAACGTCGGATCTGATGAAACTGGTTGAAGAGGCACAAAGGAAAAATAAGAAAATTGTAATAGGTTGTGATGCCAACTCGCATCATGTAGCTTGGGGTAGTACAAACTTAGGTAATAAAGCTACCTTCGTCAATAGAATCAGAGAAGAAGTATTAGATATAACTATATGTTCAGAAGAGCTTATAAACGAAATTCAGGATTGGAGAGTTTCGGACGAGCACTCCTTTTCTGATCATCGGTACATAAGATTCAAAATACTAAGGCCACCACCAAAGCCGATAAAGTTTCGGAATAAGTCTAAAACTAATTGGACAATGTTCGGGACCTTACTAAAGAACCGTTTAGGTCAGGACACTTTTCAATGTCGAAATAAAGAGGATATAGATGCCAAAGTGGAAACGTTCACAAGTGCCCTGGTTGAATCGTTCGAGGACAGCTGCCCTCTGCGAGAGCGGAGATCTGCCCAGGAAAAACCCTGGGTAACTGGGGAGATCCGGAACCTTGGGAAGACTCTTCGCAAACTATTTAACCGGGTACGGCGTAAAAAGACCGCAGTATACTGGGATGAGTATCGTAATAAACTTAGTGAATATAAGAAAATCGTTCGAAAAGCCAAACGAGACTCCTGGAAACTTTTCTGTGAACAGGTAGATAGCGTAAATGACGTATCGAAGATAAAAAAATTCCTATCCAAAACTCATGTCCAACCGGAATCTATGATCGATGACACGGGCAGGAGGCTTGAGGATATGGAGGAGACAATGAAACTCCTAATGGATTCTCATTTCCCACCCGGTACATCGAATAACATAGATGAACCGATATTGGAGGAAGGGGAGGATAACACGGAAATAGTTATTACAACTGACATGGTTAAAGGGTCAATCAAGAGCTTTGCTCCCTATAAAGCTGCAGGGCCGGATGGAATTTTCCCGGCACTTTTGCAGATGGAGGCGGGACTGGTTTCCGTACATCTGTCACAGATATTCACTGCATGCTTAAAATTGGCATATACCCCAGTTAAATGGCAGGATGCAAGGGTAATATTTATACCCAAACCAGGGAAACCTAGCTATGCGACACCTAAGTCCTATCGACCGATAAGTCTTACGTCCTTCCTACTTAAAACCTTGGAACGGATAGTCGATAGCATGGTTAAAAGCAGCATACCATACAATGACCTTAAATATAAGCAGCATGCTTATGTAAAGGGACGATCGGTGGAAACCGCTTTAAATGAAGTCGTCCACTACATAGGTGAATCTTTCGATAGCAAACTGTATACACTGGCAGTATGCATTGACATCGAAGGCGCTTTCAATAACGTGCACACTGATACCCTTATCCAATCCCTAGACCAGTTTAATGTTGACCGGGTGCTCCGTAACTGGATCAACTACATGCTAAGGAACAGATGGATAAGCTGCGAGATGTACGATATAACTATCGCGGTATACCACAGGGTGGCATTTTGTCACCTTTACTCTGGGTCACCACGATTAATAGCCTCCTAAGGACCCTAATCGAGAAAGGACTTAGACGTGTCTGCTATGCAGACGATGTCGTAATACTTTCAAAGGGAAAGGATCCAAATTACTTGTGTAGAAGGGCTGAGGATGCTCTGAATACGGCCTTGGGCTGGGCTCAACTACTTCAACCAAGGCTCTGGAAACGTTGCTAGATATTCCACCCATTGAAACATAAATAAAAATTAGTTTGCTGGTGGAGGATATTTAAGATTCGGCATAGCACCCTAACTTGTTTTTTATAAAAAAAAAGGCTTATTGGTTTTTATATTTATTTTTAATTTTTATATAAGAGAATATATAATATAAGAGAATATCTGGAACTGCCTACCACCAGATCTTAGGGTGTTTGCAAAATCGGCTAACATATTCAAACATAAACTATATTTGCATATGTGTGAGTCATCATAATCTCCTTTCATATATTTTTAATATAAACATTGCTGTTACTATCATGGACCTTACTTTATTGTTATTTATTCTTTACAAATTTGGCTGGGGGGCCTCCTATATTTAATTCCAACTTATTTTAAGTAATTAAATTGTAAAATTTGAATTTTTTTATATGTAAGCTCTGTAATAATGTTTTTTGGCCAAATATGGCTTCTTATTATTACCTGAATTGAAATAAATAAAAAAAAATAAAAATATAGCGTTTCTTTGACGTTATTAATCCAAAATTCTAAACCCTCTATTGCGTTATGATTTGTCATGAATTGGACTTTTGTATTTAATTTTACTTAATTTAGCATATTTTTAATATTTCATCAAAATACCTTGATGTTTAATTCCATTTTTACCCATTCTAAAATCTTTTTTTAAGTAGTAAAAAATTGGCTAAAAATTGTTCAGAAAATCGGTAAGTTTGATAGCTATTGGTTTGATCCACCGACCATTTTTTTAAAAAAATGAGTTAGGAGAGGATTGTATATAATTTGAACATCCTCTTTCCGATTACGAAACCCATTTCACGATATTTGATATGACCTACGAGATATCGGGTGTTAACTATGGTCTATATCCACGTATTTAAAACTAAATAAATATTGTTTTGCTGTACCGAAGCTTATATACCCACCATCTAAGCATGTCTTGTATTCATTGCTAGGACTGTATGATCGTTAAAGAATTTTTCTAAAGGAGGCCTTTATCCCTTTCACGCACAAAACGAAACCTCTGGTCATTTTATGAATATGAGCTCACTACACACTTTATGTTGACGTACATATGTATTTTGATGAAAAATGGAAAAAAAATTTTCGAAGGATATTATCCTTTTTTTTTTTTTTTTTATTTCTTCATTTATTATAACCGAGCCTTTTAGGCCATATATAGTTATAAAAAGCTACTACAACAATAATTATAACACATTTTTAGAGAAAGTGTTAAACATATAATAAAAAATAATATAAAAAATAATACAAAAAACGGCATGTAGTGCCGTCAAATTCTAAAAAAGAACATAGTTTTCTATGGGAAATAATTATTTACTGTATATTTAATGTTTGATTTTCTAGATTCAGTACATTTTGAAGAACGAAAAAGTACCAAAAAGTACCTTTTGAAGTACGAAAGTACCGAAATGTTCCCTTTTATAGGTTCTGGCTTACTCCGGGCTCTACATGCTTAATTTCATGTTTCTTTGTTCAATATTATAGAAAATTCAAAATGTACCTTTTGAAAAACTAGGTAAGGTTTTTATGGACTGATTTTGCTGATTTTAAATAGTGTTCTTCCCGAACGTATATCTGATAGAATTATTGAAGATCAGGATCTCGCAGATATCTGGGGTCTTCTGAAAACTGATTTCAACATACACATGGACAAACAGACGGACATGGCTAAATCGACACCGCTTCAATTTATGGTTTACACTTGTTTTGATAACATATGCTTATACAATATTTTGCAGCTTTAGAATCTTATTAAGCTCCGCATTATTTGCAACTTTGTTAGAAGATTCTAACTAGTAAACCGCTAACGGTACATAAATATTGTTTGCCACCAATTTACGTTTTGTAAATTAACTACACTTCTTTCTGGTCGTCAACTACGTTGTCTTGGCATTAGTACTTCTACTAAGTAAAAGATAAATAAGTACAAAGAGATCTACGTCTCATTAAAATTTGAAAATATATTTTGTTTTATTTTCATAAAATCTTGGGAATCTTGTAGTGGAGCTGAATAGGTATAAAAAATACTAAAATAAATAAACTAAGAAAATACCTTATATTAAATATAATTCTGAAAATTCGAATATAGTTATTTAAAATTTATGTATTAAACTTACCGAATTACAGTACTAAAAAGCTAATTTACCTTGATCTGCAGTTGCAAAGCTAATCTGCATTATTAATAATATAAATATTACTATTAATTTCATAATGAATTTGCTGTTTTTAGGAAAGTGCATTAATGGCGCTGATCCCCCACAAGCTACGGTGTTTATAAACATATTTAATGATGATGGTTTGTGAGATGAAGTAAATAAAGGTTTGTGGCAGGAATCGTTTTGGGATGTTACAGATGAATGTGATGGAGTGGATAATAAATAATTCATTGCAATAAAAGCTGATAATGTCGATGTGTAGGTTGATAAAGAAGATGAATACTTTGCTGTAATTGCTTTTTTGTAAAATAATGGTAAGATAAATGGCAGTGTTTTAGTTGATATCGTTGTTAAAATTTGCATCGTTGAAGCACATAAGGAAGTCTTTTGTTGTATGTTGGAAGCATTTTCATTATAACTATTTTCTTTGTTTATATTATTTATTATAAAATTCGATTTGTCAGTTGATAAACCATTATTGAAATCAACATTATATGCAGGTAATTTATATTTTTTATGAGATCGACTATGATGTTCTCCACAGTAAGGGTACAGCATGTTAAAAACTTTTTGGTGATTATGGCGAAGATAACGATGAAAGAGCGACAAAAGGATGTTGGCTACAAACTTTAACATTTTCTTCTTTTGACATAAATCGCATGCATTGTACAAAATAGCAAGCATTTTCCTGTTGATAAAAATACTCGTTTTTCCAAATAGTTTCTAATACTCATAATTGTGATCTAGAATAATAGGAAAACGTATTTTATTAATTTAAAATATATATATTTACATATTTATATTATATACATATTATATTTTTATATTATACTAGCTATAGCAAGTGTGCTTCGCTACCATATTTACATTTAAGGGGAAAACCCACTCCCATTTCTCTAGTCGGCAAACGGTGGCTCTGATATTAATTTCATCGACCAAAAGTCAATTGTTTTGTTAACATTGAATTTAATAACTTCAATGACATAGTAAACACATTAAAACTCTTGTAGCTAAGGTTCTAGTGTGTAGTGTACTTTCTTAATAATAATATATGGCACTTATGTATATGTCATCACTTATTATCTTTACTCTTGTATTATTACTAGAAGCCATCACATCGTTGACGACGGCCATGCAAACTCAACAGAACAACACAAGCGTAAACAATAATTCAAACTTTGATACAAAAGTGAAAGTTTTAAATATTATTAGGAACGTTAAAAAAGTTTTTGCTGACAAGGTTATGTGTGCAATATTACTTCTTCAATATATTGGACTAGCCGTGTATACCCTAGTGTCACCGTTAGCTGCGCCCTAAAACGTCAAAAATTTACAGTATGATGAAATAGTTTCAATATTGCACTCACATTTTTGCCCAAAGAAAAATGTGTTCGGTCGATCAGCATACTCAGGACTCATCAGCAACCCTGACTAGTCCCCTAGCTTCATTGGAATATGTTGTAGTTCACAGTCCAAAACCCACGCACTAATAAACCCAACCACCAACCCCCCCCCCCCCTTACAATTACAATCACACAATCCCGTGTCCAAACTCCACCCCGGGACTAAATATTGTCCAAACAACATCCCCCGGACTAAATATTGTCTATAATAGAACCCCCGGGCACAGCAGATCACAACAATTACGTTGGAGATGTTCTGTCTGTCAGGACGTAATTGGTAGGAACATAACATCAGTTCAGTGCAATGGCTGTAAAAACTGGTACCATATGAGAAGATGCTCAGGTTTACGCTCGCACAAAGACTGGAGTCATAGCTTTATAGCTTCCTGTTGCGTAAATAATCCCCCGTCGACAGTTGCCACCCGTCACATCTGTGCAAAACACTCCGCGCAGGACTGTGCATACTTATCTGGATCTTCCCCAACTACCCAACACATGATTATTAAACATACACGGTCCACATTGAATAAGATTCTTTATTTATTTATTCATTCATTATCACAATACAAAGCCTATAAGGCGAAAATATAAACATGTATTGCTTAACAATAAAAATCCTGAGTATATAACAATAGGTAAATAACAATATATGTATCTAATAGCTACAATCATACAAACATACCAAAATTGGCTCCCCAGCCATAAACAATAAAAAGAAAATTCATAAAGTTAAATAAAATATCAGTTAACAAGTCCCAATAAGAAGTAATACTCATACAATAATAATAATGTAAGTAATATACAGATACATCAAATCACAAATGACTTAGCTTAGGCAACATATTATGATAATAGCACCAGAATCGCTCAAGTGAAACTAGCAAAGTTACTCAAAAGTTTAAGAAGAAAAACATTGTTAGAGTGAGAAAAGATTCTTAATTCGTAAGGCAAGTCATTCCAATAAAGCGCAATTCTGACTGTAACGATCTCTCAGAGCTTAATTTGTATGTATGTATGTATGTATGTATGTATGTATGTATGTATGTATGTATGTATGTATGTATGTATGTATGTATGTATTATGTATGTCTTATGTATGTATGTATGTATGTATGTATGTATGTATGTATGTATGTATGTATGTATGTATGTATGTATGTATGTATGTATGGTATGTATGTATGATGTATGTATGTATGTATGTATGTATGTATGTATGTATGATGTATGTAGTATGTATGTATGTATGTATGTATGTATGTATGTATGTATGTATGTATGTATGTATGTATGTATGTATGTATGTATGTATGTATGTATGTATGTATGTATGTATGTATGTATGTATGTATGTATGTATGTATGTATGTATGTATGTATGTATGTATGTATGTATGTATGTATGTATGTATGTATGTATGTATGTAGGTATGTATGTATGTATGTATGTATGTATGTATGTATGTATGTTGTATGTATGTATGTATGTATGTATGTATGTATGTATGTTGATGTATGTAGTATGTATGTATGTATGTATGTATGTATGTATGTAGGATGTATGTATGTATGTATGTA